>NC_134492.1:52930947-53000947 GCF_040206685.1 Ascaphus truei
AGTGTATGACAACACCTACCACTGGAAATCAGATGTTCGTTGAAATAAAATATGTTTTCCTAACTATTTTACTGTCTGTATAATGTACACAACACTCACCCACACAAAACCCCCTCATACACACACACACACACACGCAAACATCCTGTCATTCTATGCCACACACTACACTCAAAAACATGCCATTTTTAACATGTGTATGACCAACAACACGCACTCACACACGTCACACACACAACATGCCTCATACACACACACACGCCATCACACACCAGCAACACACACACGTGCTCTCACACACACCACACACCATGCCACCGATGTCACTCCCGCTATCCCGCTACCTCACACACTCTACCTCCCGCGGAACAACCAGCACGCCTGACATCTCCTGCACCTCACACATCTCCCTCCGCAACCGGACCGCGACGCCGCGGACTACAGTCAAACAGCATGCCACCAATGTCACTCCTGCCACCTCACACACTGTATGACAACACCTACCACTGAAACTCAGCTGTTCCTTACAATAAAATATGTTTTCCTAACAATTTCACTGTCTGTATAATTTATTCTAAAACACTTCTCACACCACCACTCACACACAACACTCACCCACACAAAACCCCCTCATACACACACACACACACACACACACACGCAAACATCCTGTCATTCTATGCCACACATAACAACAAATCACACCTCACCTTCACCCTCATAATACACACACTACACTCAAAAACATGCAATTTACAACATGTCTATGACCAACAACACGCACTCACACACGTCACACACACAACATGCGTCATACACACACACATGCCATCACACACGCCACATACACACATGCTCTCACACACACCACACACCATCACACACAACACACACACAAATACACAAACACATGCACACACACACACACGCACTCAGCAACGCCACACGCCCTCAACCACGCAACACACGTACTCACACACACACACCAACCTCCTCTGCTGATACAACACACAAAACAACACTTCAACATAACCTTAACTACCACACACAACACAACCACCACTAAACAAACACACACACCCAACCCACTGTTCCAATTACCTACCCTTCACCATACACACTACACTGAATACAATGCACATTTACACATCTCACCACCCACTCCCATTGCACATCAACATCCCACCACACACAAACATATACAACAACACAACACCTCCGCTACTAACACACCTAGCACAATAAATCACCTCTTCCTTTCAATAACATATTTTACACAAAACATTACTATTTACACATCTGTCTAATTTATTGCACACAAACACTCAACTAACCAACACTGACACACACACTCACACACCACACACTCACTATCACATCACACACTCACTCATCCACACACACACCCCACACAATCAACAATCACACACAATAATTACATACACACACTATTCTGCCACACACACAGCCAACATTAACACAAAACAAAAACACACACAACATTTCAACACCTACACAAACGCACACCAAACACAAATAAATACCCCTCAATACTGTCACACTTTATCAATTTACATTGTACATTGTACAATTGTACATTGTACATTGGCATCACATTACAACTTTACAACTTTACAACTTTCACATACAACATTTACACATACTTATTCACACTTCACATCCCGGGCAACGCCGGGTTTCTCAGCTAGTCTATTATAAGGCTAAGTACTCCACATAAACATTAAAAAAATACGCACCGAGGCGCACCTAAGGGGCGATCCGGGAGTTGTGCAGTGTGTAACATCAGGTGGAACGCGTGAAAGATGCCAATGAAGCCCACAATTGCATTTTAAATTGTGGTTGATGCTATATTAAATGTTTATGTTTGTGTATATAGCTATAAAGTTTACACAGAAAGCAGATGAAAAAAGAAAGCAGATAAAGTCAGTTTGAGCGTGAGGTAAAAAATAAGAATACTGGAGCACGGGAGAAAGGAAGAAATAATTGGGGACATCATAAGGTATTAAAGGAAAGTGATGGAAGGGAGAGAGATGAGAGGGAAAAAGCAAAGGGGAGGAGAGGGATGAGGTTGGTTTCTCAGAATTCCCGAGCATTGCCGGGTACTTTCAGCTAGTCCTATAATAATACCAATTTGCCATGACACCGGAACACCCTGCGGTGTCACGTTGCTATGACAATGTGATGCCTCATGGCGCCGTGGTCTAACATGACATCCTCTTGCCATGGCAACATGACACCATTTGATGTCACGGAGCCATGTTTACAGGATCCTATAGGGGTAGATGTTGCCTCCGGGGAAGGTAAGAGATGAGTCCCCGCCTGTAGATTTCACAGGTAAACCCACCGCCTAGAGATACGTGGCAGAAACCTGTAGCTCAAACCCGGATTGGTGACAACTCTGGGTATCTCAGGTGTGCGCCTTTTTGTGCACAGATTTCTCTCCGCATGTAATTTGAAGGTGGGTTTGAGGGGATATATATATATCAATTGGGAGTTGAACAACCTAAGCATTTCCCCCTTTCCTTCTGGAATGGCAAGTAATAGTCTGGCTTTATATCCCCATTTATAATGGAAGGTATAAAAGACCTTGCTAGTCCGATCCCTGCCAATAAAGTTAAGTATGTTTACGATACATACTAAAATTAATAAATGAATGTCAAAGTTTATACCAAAAGAGTATTTTAATAGTACTGCATGTGTGTTGTTATATAGCAAACACACTGCTTAACCAAGCATATGAGTAGCTCCGTGGCTGATACTATACACCTCATACATAAACCTTGGCCCCCTGCAGACGCACTTACCAGAACGCCCTCCTACTGTCTCTGTACGTTCTTCCTACCTACCAATTAGATTGTAAGCTCTTCGGAGCAGGGATTCCTTTTCCTATATGTACTTTAATGTCTGAAGCACATCTTCCCATTATATGTTATTTGTATTATTTGATATTTATATGATTGTCACGTGTATTACTGCTGTGAAGCTCTATGTACATTAATGGCGCTTTATAAAGACATACATACATACATACTGTAGCAGTGAAGTGTATACAGTAATTTGCCCAGGGTCCCAAATGGATCATATGCTGGGTTAAAACCATGTATAATAATAATAATAATAATAATAATAATAATAATAATAACAGCTCAACCCCCTTATAACGCTTTGCTTGGGGTCCAAAGAATCACATTGCGCTATAAGCGTATCACGTTAGAAATAATGTACATTTGTATTCATTGTACAATAATGTATTTACGATACCAATAATCGTGTTGTAAAGTATTCATAAATACGAAAATTGGGAGCCACGCTTGCATCGCGTTATAAGCGGATTCGTGTTGTAATGGATCGCGTTATAACGGGGTTGAGCTGTAATAATAATAATAGATTTAGATGACAGTATTGTTACCAACAAGAGAGTAACTCTATATTTCTTAAAGCAGCCATACGGGCTGTTTTTGTCCCTAAAACCCAAGTAACTTAAATGGGAATTTATAACCAAGAATGTCCCGATTGGGCGCTTTTGACAATATAGAATGAGGCTCTAAGCTGCTCCTTCACAATTTCTGAATGACAACGGCAGTCAATGAAAGTTATTTAGCAAAGTAAACCTTACCAAGTATAACTGCTTAATTAATTACTCCCCAACGAAGCAGCATAAATGCTACTGATGTGTAGAAAATGACTTGGGATAACATCCCTTTGTTCATCCTTTGTTGGAATATAGCACCCGTGGATGTAAATGAGTCAGGTTCTCTCTGTGCGGTGGGCTGTTCAACAGCCAATTAACCACATTACTGCCTCTTGAAGAAAAATATCCGTATAAAAATCACTATTAAATTCAAATCACAATCCAGTTTAACTCATTAGATAGGGTGACCAGATTTTGAAAATGAAAAACTGGGACACAATTTTTTTTTTATTAATACTACAAATGACATTACTAAAAATTAATATTATAATGATATTTATCTAATAGTGTTACCATTGATGCTGTATTATTCATTCTACCTCTTCCCATTCTCTCCTCTACCTTCTCCCCCAGCAGGGCCGCCAACAGAAATCATGCTCCCCCCAACCTCCTCCCCCCCACCCCCCCCCAAAAAAAATAAAAAAAAAAAATCTACTCGCCCAACCAAAAAATCCCCCTTAAAAAAGAAATTGAATAAATTTCTAGTAAGAACAGGATTTGTTTTTTACATAACAGTTTATTTTTTGTACTACAGTGTGTGGAAATCAGGGGGGGAAAGCCAGATGTGAATGACTTTCTGAACCCATTAACCAGTGTGTCAGGATGCCCTCTCTTCACAATTTCTAAAGCAGCAATCCCGTCTGGGATCTTACCTGATCTGCAGTCCTTCAAGGTACTATACTGGAGGGGAGGTGTTCCCTACCTGTCTTCTGAGGTCTCTTGTGTGAAACTTGAGAGTCAGATCTAGAAGAAAGCAGTATATGTTATTTTGGTGTAGGAATAGGGCAGTTAAGATCAGACAGAGGCAGAGAGAGTGAGATAGAGATAGAGACAGAGAGAGTGAGACAGAGACAGTGACAGTGAGACAGAGACAGTGACAGTGAGACAGAGACACACAGAGAGAGATAGAGACACAGAGAGAGAGAGAGACACAGAGACACACAGAGAGAGAGACAGAGACAAACAGAGAGAGAGACACACACACAGCGAGAGAGAGAGAGAGAGAGAGAGAGAGAGAGACACAGAGAGAGAGAGAGACACAGAGAGAGAGAGAGACACACAGAGAGAGAGAGAGACACACACACACACAGAGAGAGTGACACACAGAGAGAGAGTGACACACAGAGAAAGAGTGACACACAGAGAGAGAGAGTGACAGAGAGAGTGACACACACAGAGAGAGAGAGACAGTGACAGAGAGAGTGAGAGTGATAGAGAGAGAGTGACACACACAGAGAGAGTGACACAGAGAGAGAGAGAGAGAGTAACACAGAGAGAGAGAGAGAGTGACACAGAGAGAGACACACAGACAGAGAGAGAGAGAGTGAGACAGACAGACAGAGAGAGGGAGAGAGAGAGAGACAGAGAGAGAGACAGAGAGAGAGAGAGAGAGAGAGAGATACAGAGAGAGAGAGAGAGAGAGTAACACAAAGAGAGTGAGAGAGAGAGAGTGACACAGAGAGAGAGTGACACAGAGAGAGAGAGAGTGACACACAGAGAGAGACAGAGAGAGAGACAGAGAGAGAGAGAGAGACAGATAGAGAGACAGAGAGAGAGAGAGAGAGAGACAGAGAGAGAGACAGAGAGAGACAGAGAGAGTGACACAGAGAGAGAGAGAGACACACAGAGAGAGAGAGAGAGAGAGAGAGAGAGAGACAGAGACAGAGAGTGACAGAGAGAGAGAGAGAGAGAGAGATAGTGACACAGAGAGAGTGACACACAGAGAGAGAGAGTGACACACACAGAGAGAGAGTGACACAGAGAGAGAGAGAGTGACACACAGAGAGAGACAGAGAGAGAGAGAGAGTGACACAGAGAGAGAGAGAGAGTGACACAGAGAGAGAGAGAGTGACACACAGAGAGAGAGTGACACAGAGAGAGAGTGACAGAGAGAGAGAGAGACAGAGAGAGAGTGACACAGAGAGAGAGTGAAATAGACAGAGACAGACAGAGACAGAGACAGAAACAGTGACACACACACACAGCCACAGCGACACACACAGCCACAGCGACACACACACACAGCGACACACAGCGACACACAGCCACACACACACAGCCACCGATACACACACACACAAACACAGCCACCGATACATACACGCACACACACAGCAACCGATACACCCACACACACAGCCACCGATACACCCACACACACAGCCACCGATACACCCACACACACAGCCACCGATACACCCACACACAGCCACCGATACACCCACACACACAGCCACCGATACACCCACACACACAGCCACCGATACACCCACACACACAGCCACCGATACATCCACACACACACAGCCACCGATACACCCACCCACACAGCCACCGATACACCCACACACACAGCCACCGATACACCCACACACAACAACCGATACACACACACACACACACACAGATATACACACACACACACTAATACACACACTAATACACACACTAATACACACACACAGTGGAGTAGGAGAGCAGAGGCAGCAACTGATATGAGTGACTGGGGGGGGGGGTAGGGAGGGAAGGCCAGCGATTTGAGCAGGCAGCTACCCGCCTCCCCCTGCACTCAACGCCCGCCAGCCAGCGACCGCGCACCACCACTGACCGCCCCCGCGCCAAGGGAAGGACCCAGAGGGGGAAGGGAGCGCCAGGAGGTAAAGGGGGGGGGGGCAGGAGGCAAAGGGGGGGACAGCAGGCAAAGGGGGGGGACAGTAGGCAAAGGGGGGGGGGACAGAAGGCAAAGGGACAAAACACACCCCCTCCCCCCGACGGGTGCACCCCCACTACCACCTCCTATCACCCCAGGCGGGCGGCCGGGGCAGAGGGGGGGAGGCAGGGGACGGGACACCGCGCAGCCAACAGAGGAGCGGGAAGAGAGACACACACCACTCACCGTATGCTCGCCTCTGTAGAAAGAAGCGGAAGCCCCGTCCCCGCTTCCTCTGACCGGCAGCCAATCCCATGCGGCCCGGCCGGCATGCAAAGCCCCGCCCCCCGGCATCCAGCATTCATTCTACAGGCTCAGCATTCATTCTCCATAGAAAAAAAAAAACTTACTTGCTCCCGCATCTCCTCACCGCCGCCGCCTCGCCGCATACCAGGACCAGGGCCAAAAACCGGGACATTTCCGGGATGAACCAGCAACTAGGACAGGGCACAAAAAAACGGGGCTGTCCCGGCAAAACCGTGACGAATGGTCACCTTATCATTAGATGATAGATGGAGTATTCCTGATCTGCTGCTCGTCTCTCCAGCACTTAAGAGGTTAATTATTTCCTAGTACCACATTTGTTATTTAGTGATTGAGCGCTGGAGTTACCAAGATCCCGCTGCTGTCTTTAGTGCCTGTGCGAGAATTGAGCATTATATCCAGCTGGAAACATAATTACAGAAAACCACATTGCAGAGGTCTCTTAAATTACCATCCTGAGTATTATTTTCTCAGCGAGGCAGGATATGCACAGGGAATATTTCCACCAAAAGCAAGAAGGTTTGTACTGTATCAAGGTTCATTTTTTTTTAATTTTGCCGTTAACTTTACTCTTACAGTAGGGGCCTATTCGCTAAACGGTGAGTTTTTACTTGCAAAAACTAATGCAATCAGGTGTGATAAAAATCAAGAATGTTGCTGTATTCATCGAGAATGACCTTTGCAGGAATATCTCAACACAAGTTGTGCACATCAGATGTGGTCTGTTTGCTGAGATGTGCGTTCCTCGTCTCCCCCGGGAAGGGGGGAGGGGGGAAGAAGAGGCAGAAGGAGATTTGAACTGCTGGAAAACAAATTGTGATTTATCCGGTTCAGAAAAGAGAGATCTGTTTAGTAAATATGGCCCTCCATGACATGACAATGGCATGAAGCAATGATATTGCTACAGTATATTAATGGTGTTTAAATCTCCTGTGTTACGTGGGCTAATGGGAAGCCACAACACCATCTGTTGGAGTTTCCTATCAACCCGAGTGACGTAGGCATTTAAACAGCCCGGAAGTAACCGGTGGCCACTTCCTGTGCAAGTATCTCAGGAACTTGTGTTCCCCGGAGCTGAAATTAACACGGTTCAGCTTCCCAACTATGTAACAATAATGGGGGGTGAAGATGAACTGCAACTTTAAGGTGCATATCATATTGGCGCCCATAAAATGAAATGTAAATTATTGATTGGTCAAATAACAATGGTCGAGTCACCAATACAATCTTTACCAAAGATAACAAACACAATACATAAACACTCTTTAAACCAAGGGTGTCAAACTCAGTTCTCAAGGGCTACCAACAGACAAGGTTTTATAGATATCCCTGCTTCAGCACAGTGAGCTCAATCAGTGGCTGTTAATTTGTTAAAATGGTTCCCATCTCCAGTCCTCAAGACCCCCAACCAGACCAGGTTTTGAGGATATCCCAGCTTCAGCACAGACTGCTCAATCAGTGATTTAGTCTGCCATTGATTGAGCCACCTGCACTGAAGCAGGGATATCCATAAAACCTGTCCTGTTGGTGGCCATTGAGGACTGAGTTTGACACTCCTGCTTAAAACCCTCCCCGGTGTCCAAAAACATTGCAAATGACATGAGCAGTGATGTAATTCATTAGCATAAAGTTGGAAGACGGGTTACCCCCAGGAAAGACGAGAGAAGAGAAACAAGAATTGAAATCAAATTATAAACAGATTAAGTAACAATACAGAGTCTGCATATATTCAGAAGGAAATAGAAGAATGGCATGTCAAAATCAAGCAGTAGGACGCACCATGAAAAAGAAACAATAGTGTAATAATATTGGTAGCAAACTGGGAAAACGGCTGAAACAAAGAAGGGGAAAACAACCTTAGATTTAAAAAAAAACTGTGCTCACAAAAGCTGACAGGGTGTGTTACATGTATAACATTTTAGCTCTTGAAATGTGGGGGATAATAAAAAATATTTACATTTGTGTAATACAGGTGTCTGGTAAACTAATGGTTTAACTAGTAAAACCGTGCTTCTGAATGGCACCGTTATTCGTTTTGGGCCCCTGCATGGAGAGAAATACCGATACTCACCTTTCAGATGAACCATCTCTCCATCTCTTCGTGTAGATCCGTGTCTCCACTCGCTGAAGGTAAGCAGGACTGTATTTCCTTCCCCTGGCTGACGTAGTTACCCTGAAATTGGGCCCTACATCATGAGGGTTGGGGGAGGGGGGTTATATGGCCATATTTGGTAATCTACATCATCTAGGAGGCTGTATAGTGACCAACTGGCCTCCTTGATGATATAATGAGCAAATATGGCCATATAGTCACATTTCCCAAGTGTAACGGAGAGCTCAACACAAACAAGGCATGTGTCTTGAAAAACCTCCTATGGCGCTGAGGATGAATGGATGGAACAGAGTCTTGTGCAGTAATGTTCCTATGAGGATTGCCTCAGAGAGGGAAACAAGAGAAAATGCAAAAAAACACCACAATAGTGTGTTACCCTTTAGACATGGTCAGACATATTGATTGAAAGAGCATTTATTAATTAAAACAATTGTGTCTACAATTGGAGTAAAATATGAACTGTAATAATAATAAACAGTAGATGATCTTCTGTTAATAAAACACGATGAATGGCTTCCCAGCGCTTGTGCTGAAAAAAGCCTTGTTGCTCTGCCAAGAGTAAAAACTGGAATCCTACTCACCGTCCTTGAGTAGGACATGTGCAGTGGTATACGGGGGTATATAAGGAAGGTCAACCTGTGTAGCAACCATTCCCTGACGAAGAGTCACGTGACGAGGTGTTTCGAAACGCGTAGGAAGGTTTGTGGGCATCCAGGGACACCGTAGCTGCACCAATCCGGCTGTGACGTCAGCAGAGGAGACGCTTGCAATTCACTCGGCGTGTTAGAGACCACGAGTATACCAGGAAATCTCCCCGCACGCATCGAGCAGACGTCAGGCACTTTGCAGCAGACGGCAACCCCTGGCAAAAGACCCCGTACCACTGCACATGTCCTACTCAAGGACGGTGAGTAGGATTCCAGTTTTTACTCTTGGCAGAGCAACAAGGCTTTTTTCAGCACAAGCGCTGGGAAGCCATTCATCGTGTTTTATTAACAGAAGATCATCTACTGTTTATTATTATTACAGTTCATATTTTACTCCAATTGTAGACACAATTGTTTTAATTAATAAATGCTCTTTCAATCAATATGTCTGACCATGTCTAAAGGGTAATACACTATTGTGGTGTTTTTTTGCATTTTCTCTTGTTTCCCTCTCTGAGGCAATCCTCATAGGAACATTACTGCACAAGACTCTGTTCCATCCATTCATCCTCAGCGCCATAGGAGGTTTTTCAACACACATCTTCCCAATCTGGGTGGAAGATCCCAGATCAACCCCCCAAGGCAGCTCAAGGACTATCTTCATCCAAGGACTGTATCTCAGGTTTTGTTCCCTCTGTGTGTATTGTATAAGTATTACACTAGCGCTCATATACACTTAGTATTGTACCCCTACAAACAAGGCATGACCGCGAGGCTGAGGTGGGGATTAGATATTACACCAACCCGCGTGGGTGCGTCTGGAGTGTAGATTCTTAGAGGTAGCCGGGTCAGGGTAGGAGTGGTCTGGATGGTCAGTGATACTTGCCTAGGTCGGTATTGGAGAGTAACGGATTATAGGAGGTACTAAGCCGTGGTGTGGATTGGAGAGAGGCGGATCATCGTGGTACTTTGCCTAGGTCAGCATTGGAGAGGAGCGGATCGTTGAGATACTTTGCCGAGGTCGGGTTGGAGAGGTGCGGATTGTCGTACGTAGCAGGGGTCAGGGGAACAGAAGAGTGGAGTCTGGAGTAATAGCTAAGGTCAGAAGTAAAGATCTGGAAGCACGACAAGACTGTGGAGGTAAGACAGCAGTGAACACTTCGCATGTAGGAAGGTTTATGCTCAACCGATGAAGCAGAGGAACGGCTGAGCATATAAGGATACTAGGACCAATGAGGACAAGGCGAGAGGGGGCGCATCAGGAGCGCCTGCTGTGTTTGGCTGAAGAGGTGCAGGAGACATGTGAGAGAAGGTACTGATGGGGATTGGGGACGTGATACCTGCGCGTGTAGAGTGCGTTTCCTGCGTGTATGTGGCGTGCCGATGACGCCCCCGCATGGGCGCAACCCAGAGGTGGGACAAGAGGAGTCTGAATTAATATTCGAGCGTGACGCGCCCGTGCCCGTAGACCAGTGGCTGGTAGATGGCCAAGGTGACGTGCCACAGGAGGCGGGGGAAGCGGAGCACCCGATAGTGGGCTGAGGTAAGCCGCAAGTGCGCAGAGTGTAGCGAGACTCACGGATCCTTACACGAAGTTCATCTAAAGTAGCTGTTCTCAAATTGTTAGGAATGGCGTTCAGTCCTTACCATGGGATCCTTCTGGCCCACTCAGCATATCATTAAAATGGCACGTGATGCTGGAAGATTAAGTCCTTTAAAATGTATCAAAAAGGCAGTAGAACCAGGATCAGGCAAATAACTGAGGTTACTGTCCCCGCAGTGTTTGGTAATAATGATGGTCTAGTATTATGCTTTTATATTACAAATAGGAGTCAAATACGGAATTATGGCTGGTAACTGTAGGGTAGCCAAGGATTGTAAATGCAACAATACGCCAGTATTGTCCTTCAAAGTATTCGAAAGGCAGTACAACAAGGATATACAACCACTATAAGGAGGGTGATAATGTGATAAGGAGGGTAAAAATCACGGGAATAACTGCAGAGCAGCCAAAGATTGGTAACGGAAAAGATACAGAATACCAGTATTGTCCTAAGTATCTGGGAGACACTTCTCAGTACTTTCTCATGTCAGAGGCTGCAGCTTAAAAGAATGCAAGTCATCCAGCATTTAGTAAATACTATTGTATGAAGCACTCACGCGCCAGGGCATGGGTGCCTGGTGCATGGTGGGGCGGTTGCTGCAGCAGCTGCCTCTGCCATGCGGTTCTGTTTTTGTTTGGGTGTACCATAGACTGCGCATGCGCTAGTTACTTAGACAGAGAGATTTAGTGCGCCATCTGGAGGACACATACTAAATTGCATGTAAATAAATAACTCCCACAAATAATTCTATACGCTCCCGTCAACAAAGTGGGTGGAATCTCACATCTTGCCATGGTACCGAAAACAGTACCTCTTGCTACATCATATATCTATATATAGGGTTGCCACATTTAAGTTTTCTAATACGGAGCAACGGCAGTAACGACTCAGAGGCGACACCGCTTTGACCAGCAACAACCTTTCTGTCCACCTTTGTGAGCTCCTCTGTTACCGGAGTTTGCATAGTATAAGGAACAGGGACACAACGTCCCCTCTCTCCCTCACACAAATCTCTCAGCCCCCTCCAACTATCATACCCCCTCCTCCATCCATCTCTCAGCCCCCTCCATCCATCATACCCCTCCTACATGCATCTCTCCGCCCCTCCATCCATCATACCCACTCCTACATCCATTTCCCAGCCCCCTTCATCCATCATACCCCCTCCTCATCCATCTCTCAGCCCCCCTCCATGCATCATACCCACTCTTACATCCATTTTCCAGCCCCCCTTCCATCCATCATACCCCTCCTACATCCATCTCTCCGCCACCTACATCCATCATACCCCTCCTCCATCCATCTCGCAGCCCCCCTCCATCCATCATACCCCTCCTACATCCATCTCGCAGCCCCCCTCCATCCATCATACCCCTCCTACATCTATCTCTCCGCCACAACCATCCATCATACCCCCTCCTACATCCATCTCTCGCCCCCCTCTTTCATCATACCCCCTCCTACATCCATCTCTCCACCCCCTCCATCCATCATACCCCCTCCTCCATCCATCTCTCAGCCCCCCTCCTCCCCAAGCTAAAGGCTCTATCTTAACTGTAGCGTGGAGGCAGTCCTGGCAGAAGATATCAGAAGTTGTCATTGATTTCCGGCCCCACCCCTGCCCTCCTCTGCCGCCACTATTGTCCGTAGCAGAAGCTCGTCAGCAACGGCCACCAACCACCATCTGCCTCCTGCCCCCGAAAATTTGAGACATTTAAGCGTCCCTACAGACGTTTCAGGGACAACGGGACAAGGAGGTGAAAAAAGGGACAATCCGTATCTACGGAATGTTTGGCAACTAATATATTGTGACAGATATGAGGGAACAGTAGTGAAAAGAGGATATTACGACCCTAAATTAGTGCAGGGTTTCTGCTCCACTCCACGGTTTGGAGCTTTACCAAGGGGAATCCAGACCGGGACTTCTAGCTCTCCCAGCTTTCACAGGACTGGAGCAGCTGATTGAGCAGGGAGATGATTAAAAGGTTGCTCTGAACAGAGCAAGACAGGGCTGTTTTACTCTTAAGAGGGTGTGCTGAAGAGCTGTGTAAGGCTAAGGCCCCGCTCCCAGAGTCAGCGCGCGATATACGGTCTGTAGGGAGCGGGAGCCGGAGCGGGAGTGGGAGGTTTGACAGGGAGGGGGGGCGTGGATTGAGCGGAGGGACCAGCTACTCTCCCCCCCCTCCCTCCACGGACTCGGGCTGGAGCTGCTGATGGTAAGCAACACACACACAGACAGAGGCAGGCACTCACGCACTCATACACACACACACACACAGACAGAGGCAGGCACTCACGCACTCAGACACATACACACACAGACAGGCACGCACACACTCAGACACACACACAGACAGGCACTCACGCTGCTTTCACTCCACACTCCTCCCGCTCCCCGAAGCCTCTCCTCCTCCCAAAGCCTCCCCTCCCCATTGGCTCACAGCCACACCACGTGACGCGTCAACGCTAGGGATCACCATTTTCTTGTGTCCCATAGCGGCTGATGCGCCACAGCGTGTAGTGCGCTGTGCCGCCAGGGGGGACTGGGACCGGCTCGGGAGGATTCCCCTGCTGGTGGGGAACTCGCATGTGGTCGCCCGCGCCAACGAGCGCAGCGGAACCAAGGCCTTATGCTGAGAAAAAGACTTTTGGTTTGTTTGTTTGATTTACTCCTGTTATCTGCTGTAGCATTTGAATGGCAAAATAAACAGGGCAAGCTTTTCACCTCTTTGTCAGAAGACTGTCTCTTCTACCTGGAAGGCTGTGTGAAAGTGCTGATCCTTGGACAAAAGGTACAGAGAAAGAAGGTACTTTGTTACAATATATAAATATATATATATATATTTTTTTTAAACTATGGTTAAAGAAACCATCCTAAAAGAGGAAAAATAGGGTTAGAAAAAAACAAATTGCCTATAAAAATGATACTTAAAAAGAAACAGAAAAACTACAAAAAGCCAAAAAAAAATTGAATTGGTAATAAGTAATAAAGCACATTTATTGAAATCAAATGCTTAAATGTTGCAAAGAAATGAGCTAGGGATTGATACAAAAAGAAAAACAGAGTGGATCAGAGTCCAAAAAATATACTATTGTAATAATAATAATAATTATAATAATAATAATAATAAATAGGAATAACACGGTGGAATGGCTCAGGCCAATGTCAAGATTACAAGCCTTTGGTACCAGTGTTGTAACCTGTATATCAGAATGTCTACCTCCTGGAAATTGCAATGACCCCATCACCTCCTCTCCAATTTACATCAACGTGATCAATCCCTATGAATGGAAGGCCTGAGCGATCCTGCTTATGATGAGATTCAAAATTATTTGAGACACTATGCACAGTATTCTCAAACCATTCATAACATTTCTGACAGATGCGGCCATCCTTGTTTTAAATGTCTGCGTAGTGCGATCAATACATTGTTCACTACAGGGGATTTCTAGTAAGTATATAATATGATCAATATTACAAGTGATAAAATGTTGGATATTGAACTCACATTCGTGATACTGGTGTCGTTTTTCATTGTATATTAATTCATTTTTTTTCATTGCGCGCCCCACAAGTTTGACATTTAAAAAGCCTTCGGGTTTATCTTAGAGCCAGCGTTGTCTAGAGGGTTCTGCTTTCTTTTAAAATAAAAAAAAAAAGACTGTGGGGCCTATGCACAAAACGCCGAAAAAAAACCCGCCGGAATGTTTAAATCGCCAGTTTTGACAGCGCTGCTAGCACGGTATGCAGAAAGCCCAGAATACCTGTAATAGCAACATTTACAAAACTAGCGCATAGCCGGCGATGTGATGATTGCCCCTCTGAAAAGGGCTTACCCAGCGAGTTCTATCCGATGCAGAGAGAGAGAGAGAGAGACGTCTCTCCCTGCGCAAGTCTCGCCAGAGATCAATTTTTTTTAATATACAATGTAATACTAGTGTATTGTAGCAGGAGGTCTCCGGAGCAGAACCTCATTGATTTCAGGTCTGGGGACCCCATGCTTCCCCAGATACAGGCCCTGTTATAGGGGCAATATGTACTACCCACCAATACACAACCCGCCCCTGTGCCCCCAACAACCCCCTGTGCCCCCAACACCCCCTATACCCCCCTAACACACATAAAAGCAATTTGTATGCACAGGAATACTACCAGAGGCTGGTGGGGGCCCTCGGGTGGTCCCCACAGGTGTCCGGGGGTCCCCACTGGCCTGCGGTACCAATCCTGTGTCTAAAAAAGAGAGAGAGAGTGAGTGTGAGTGAGTGAGTGAGAGAGACTGTTCTGCCCATCTCTACTAAATAGACATGATTATGAAGTTAAAGTCAGATGTGGCTTAGATTTTTTAGGAAAGGATATTTATTCAGAAAATGTATTATGCATAACCCTGCATCAGTGCAGAATAAGAGTCTGATGAGTCTGGTCATCAAAGCTTTTCATATCGGAAAGGTCAGACACAAAGCAGCACAGTGAATGCAGGTCTCTCCCATCTTCTCATGCACAGCACCCTGAGGGAGGAAGAAAGCAGAGCGATATATATTCAGCCCCTGGGTGCTCCTGTGAATGAACACTGTACTTTTTGGAGATGCACTGTTATTGTGCTCTGTGAATTACTCTGCACTTGACATTGAAGAAAAGATAAAACATGGTTTACTTGTTGCCACCGGCAAACTCACCGCCTTCTCTCTGATGTAAAATCCCACTCAGTATTTCCCAGCTGCAGAATCCGCACAAAACAAAAATCATGTCCTCAGATGGTATTAAGGAGAATAGAAATATGCCTCTGCATTATGCTATCTTCCACTGATCTATAGTGATGGATTCAGTGAAGATTTGACCATGTGGGGGTCCTTGCTCCCTGCTGGGAAGACGTGATGTTCCATGATGGATCCGCACATTGAGCACAGGCTCCTGTTTAATGTGGAAATACAAATCATGACCCACATGAAAACATTGATGTTATTCTGTCTCATGAATTCGCCTTTAATTCTACTGAGATCTACGTAGCACTTTCATGAATATAAACATACTGCATACAGAAATGCAGCTAGGGTGGTAGATATATATCACAAATGTAATATATATATATATATATTACATTTGTGAATCAATAAATTGTTATATATATATATATATATATATATGTATATATATATATATATATATAGTGTAGAATAAATGAGTTCTTCAGTATTACGTGAAACCTTTTTTATTTGGACTAACAATTTATGTCATAGGACAAGCTTTCGAGAGTTTTCCTCTTTTCCTCATGTCAAGCAATACTATCGCAACTGGACTAACACGGCTATTTCCGTTATATATTTCCGTTATTTCCGTTATATATATATATATATATATATATACATACATACATACATACATACAGTACATACATACATACATATATATTGTTACGCCGAATTAGCCCGCAGACCAGACCTGTCCCTAGAACTGAGGTGGCAGGTATGAATACACACACCGAAAGAGCGAGGGAAGTGTCTGGGTTGTGGTATTAGATGGTGCCAGGCCAGATGGGGTGTATTGCGTGAATACTTGCCGGTACCGTTTTCCCAGAAGAATGGTCGTTGCCGAGATCAGGGGTAGGAGACGTATGGAAGGATCGAGATGAGTGCCGTGGTCGAAGGGAGCCAGAAGGTACGTACTGTAAACAGGAACAATCCGAAGTCGACAGCCAAAGGGGGTAGTCTGCCAAGCCGCGTCAAAACCGAGAAAATCAAAGAACAAGCACTGTGAAATACCCATACAGAAACTATGACGTGCGAGGAAGCACAGGACAGAGAGGGTATATAAAGCTGGAACAGCCAACCAGGAGAGGGGGCGTGCCTGGAGGAGCCCAGGGAGCTTCAGTGCATTGGCTGCTGTTCTTAGAGCTCAGGTGACACTCAGCAAGAGCCAGATTGTAACTGTGCAGTGTTTGGGGGCAGAGCCTGATTGGGTATAAGTTCAAGGGCTTTTGTGTGTGCACTGTAAGTCCGACGTGTGCATGAGAGGAAGGAACGTGGGGTGCGCACGTGCGTGCGAGGCGGCGATTCCGCACCGACGGCTGCGGCGCAGAGCGTGGAGGAAGTACCTCGTGGAGCGTCCCACCATGCCGAGGGGTAAGTGATGAAGCTGAAGGGGGCTTGCGTGGTTGTAGTGGAAGGGTCTGAGCAGTGTAAGGAGAGAGCCGTGAGCTCCGCCTGAGGCGCTGTGTGCTCACATTCCTAACACACACATATATATATATATATATATATATATATATATATATAGCCCCCTTTAAACAGCCTGGGCTACTAAATCTTCCTACTACTGTAGAAAAGCCCTGTTAAGGCAGGCCCCAGTAGTAATCATGGGTTTTCCCTCTTGCAAAGACTTGCCTGCTTGATTAATACAAGCCTGTCCCTGCTGCAAACCAGTGCAGAGGGGAGGTCTTGTTGATGTCATAGGGGCGGGGCTGACCAAACTTAGGGCTCGATGCAGTAAGCCCCGATAAAATATTTTCGGCAAGTGTGGTGGATAGGTGGCGGATAGGGCTTTTTTTGGCGATTTGCCCTCGCGGTATTCAATAAGGGCCGATTCCTTCCGATCCCTGCCGAATCACTGCGAAAGCAAAGCTGACGATGAGCCTGTGCCGAAACAGCCTGGCTCCCGATAAGCCTTCCGATAGGCCTTTTGTGCCGATACATGTTTGCAGCAGAGAGACAAGCCGCTCTCTCAGCGCAAACATCGGCAACACATAAAGTATTTATAAACAACTTTTATTCATAGTGTAGATGTGCAGGGGGTCTCCGGAGCTGAACCGGTTTAATTTCAGGTCCGGGGACCCCCTGCTTCCCGAGATACAGGCCCCTTTATGAGGTGCCGGTATCCCTCTGCATTTAAGTTCCCGATCACGTGACCGCGGCATGTAAACAAAGTAGAGGGATACCGGCACCCCCTAAAGGGGCCTGTATCTCGGGAAGCAGGGGGTCCCCAGACCTAAAACCAAAGCGGTTCAGCTCCGGAGACCCTCTGCACATCTACACTATGAGTAAAACACACATATCAATAAAGACTCGTTCCTTACCTTTGCGGGTATCTGCTACGTTAGCGAAGCAGCATGAATATTTATTTAATAATACTGTACAGTGAGCAGGGGGTCCCCCGAGCTGAACCGCATCATTTTGTGGACCAGGGACCCCCTGCTTCCCGAGTTACAGGCCCCGGAATGTGTCATCGGGTGGCAGTGTCGCTGCCAACTTTATAGCGTCCCATTCGCGACGTGGCCGCTATAAATATGTAACCGATGCCCCAAACCGGGGCCTGTAACTCGGGAAGCAGGGGGTCTCTGAGCCACAAATTAATGCGGTTCAGCTCAGGGGGCCCCCTGCTCCCGCACAATAGTATTAAAAATACATAAATGCTGCCCCCTCCGCTGCTGCAAAACAGACACAATAATGAAAACATCCAATGTAATGTCCCCTAACCCCTTAATCACCATAGCGATTATTAACCGCTACAGTCATTAAGGGGTTAACCCACCCTCACCCACCACTCGGGACGCCTACATACCCTCCCACACTAACCCCCCACCCGTGTGGCCTAACCACCCTCACCCACTACTCACAAGGGAGGCCTACCCACATACCCCCCCAACCCCAGTACCCACAATAAAAACAATACAGTGATACATAATAAACATCATTATATTTATTAAATACATTACCCACCCCCTGTGCCCCCCCATAAATACAAGATTTATCATTTTACATACAGGGTTCATAACGCAGTCCCACGCGAGTCCCCGGTGGGCTGGCGGGGCACCTGACAGACCTACAGGGTTCCAGCAGCCATTTTCAAACAGGTTCTGGAGGCCTGTTGGTGGGTCCCGCCAGCACCATGGCTCCCAGGTGGTCTCCTTGGGTCACCGTGGGCCACAATTGGGTCCCCACGGTAGGCCCAAGGATGTCTGGGAGCACAGGGTCAGACCCACAGGTGTCTGCGGGGCCTCGGGTGGTTCCCACGTGGGTCTGGGGAACTCACGGGTGCTCACTACAGGTCCGCTGTGCCCCCACAGAAGTGGGACCACACATCTTCATCCCCGCACCTATGGGTCGGCGGTGCCCCCACAAAAGTGGGACCACACAGCTTCATCCCCGCAGACTACGGGTCCGCGGTGCCCCCACAGATGTGAGGCCACCGCTTCATCCCTGCATGTGTCACCCGTGGAACCACCAGCCTGGTACCCGTGAGATACCCGAGGAGACCCACAGGTGGTCTCCAGAGGTCCCACGCAGAACCACGGAACAAACCCTGAATGTAAAAAAAATAAACCTGGCCTATACATTCAATACATACACCCCCCCCCCCCCCCAACACCTACAGTACAATAATGTGCAAAATAACTATTATCCAGATAGGGATAATAGATTATTTGCCCATTATTAAAAACATTAACAAGCATATTCAAATAAATAAAGTACTACTGACCTCTTCAATAAGAAGTCTCCATCGCCAGAAACATCCTTGTCTTGCCCACAAAATACATAGCCAAAACAAAGCCAATACATTGTAATTGCATTCAGATATCAATTAACCCCTTAAACACCTTATCGGATAATAACCGCAAAGGTAATTAAGGGGTTAAGCCACACTGGCCCGATACCCACCCTTCACCCATGAATTTGTACAGTGGCTTCATCATGCAAATATATATATACTGTATATATATATATATATATATATATATATATATATATACATATATACACACACTCACATGATGAACCAATATACAAATAAATGTAGAAGGGTTATCATAACCATACTGTACTACAAATAACAATTCTCCATAAAGACACACTACAATAAAATTAAATTCCTTTCATAATCCTAACTGATCTTAAAATCACAATCATCAAATGCCAATCAAATACCTCTAATGCCAATCAATACATTGCATTTACATTGCATATATGATGCATCCAATCTATGCATCATATACATTCTGCAAATGAATGTTAACAATAAAATTGCAATCAAAATAGAAATACCTCCAAACAAGTAAACTATTTTATCCAATCCAGTAAACATAAATCAATTACCATTCATTAATGACATCCCTAAACAATTTACATTCCGTCCCTAACAATTAAACAATTAACAATTTCAAGCCTTTAACATAACAATTTAGCCTGAGAAAAAATATATGTACCAACAAGAGTACAAAATACAAAACGAAGCCTAACCCTGACCTCAAGAACACAATACAATATCAACAATTACATCTATCTAATTGTAAAATACTTTAAACACACAGCAGCATAGACAAATTATTTAAAAACACATCAAATCAAGCTTTTAAAACAACATCATTTCTTACCCTGTATGTATATATCTCTCTAGACATACATACATACATACATACATACAGTGGCAAGAAATTATATACCACCAAAAAAAAAACACATGTTAAAAAAGCTTGTAAAAAAATTAACAAGTTAAATAAAATACATTTCTTTAGTTCACTTACCATTACTTGGCCCCACCGACTCCCGTTGCACACCTTACTCACGTACAAAACCACCAGGCACAGGAACCCATAAAATAAAAAACCATAAAATAATAAACATTACACTAAAAATCCAAATCAATCCACGGGTCTTCTACTTGTAATCCATCTTCATCTGTATTCTTCTTTCTTCTACCTTCTTCCGGGGTCTTCTTCCCGTCTTCGGCCACGCCCTGTCCTTCTTCTTCTGTAGGAGGTCCTTCCTTCTCGGCGTCTGGCTTCAAAATGAGATGACATAGGCTTTTAAAGGCCTATGACGTCACATTTTCGTCATGGTTCCCACGGTCTTGATTGGGCCGTGAAAACCATGTGTTTTGGCCGATAAAAATAAAAATGATGACGTCACTTAAAGGCAATGAAAGCACAGCCAATCAGAATGGCTTTGCTTCAATTGCCTTTAAGATGATTTCATTAAAAGAAACATGGCCGGCCTCACATGGTACGGTAGCCAATCAGAGCGTGGGAACTCCATCCCTACTCTGATTAGCTCTAGTATACCATGTGACAGAGGCTTGGGGGAGAAAGGATGTGACGTCATTGAAAGCCTGTCACATGGTACGGGAGCCAATCAGAGTAGGGATAGACTTCCCACGCTCTGATTGGCTTCCGTACCATGTGACAGGCTTTCAATGACGTCACATCCTTTGGCTTTGGCTTTGAAAAACCTTAAAGATAACACCAATATTGTTGTAAGACAAGCTGACAGAGGAGGGGCTATCGTCTTGCAGGATAGACAGGACTATGTGTCCGAAGCGGCCCACCTCTTAATGGACAGCTCATCCTATCGTATACTGGATCAAGATCCAGTTGTAGATTTTCAGTTGGCCTATCAAACACTCATTCACGATGCACTTAGTATGGGTATTATCACTAAAGTAGAGAGCACTTTTTTGTTTATTAGACACCCCAGAACACCTGTTTTTTATCATTTGCCCAAACTGCACAAAGACACTACACATCCCCCTGGTAGACCCATCATCTTGGGGTGGGATCAATGACGTCGAACGTGTCCCAATATGTCGATTATTTCCTTCAACCGTATGTGAAATTGTTACCATCTTACATTAAGGACACGTTGCACGTCATTGACTCCACCTCTGAGATCACATGGAAAGACACATTTTGTTGGGCTACATGTGATGTATGTTCTCTTTACACCTGCATAGATCACATTAAGGGCCTAAAAGCCATCAATCATTTTCTATCATCAGATTCAAATTTACACGTGTCACAAAAAGATTTTATTTTATCCTGTATTAGGTTTATTTTGACACATAACTATTTCACTTTTGATGGTACTTTTTATTTGCAGACCTGTGGAACGGCCATGGGTACCAGATTTGCTCCCAGTTATGCGAACCTCTTCATGGGGTTGTGGGAGAACCTCCATGTTTGGGGCAATGCACGGCTGGTGGCTGGTCTGGTATTCGATGGTCGTTTCATAGATGACATTATTATCATTTGGGATGGTGATAAGGGCCAACTGAAAGATATACTGGAATCATTTAATCATAACAACATGGGGCTTAAATTTACCCACACCATACATCCAGATACAGTGGTATTTCTAGATCTTGAGCTGTTCATTGATAGGTCGGACATGAGGATACATAGTAAAACACACTTTAAACCTGTCTCCACCAATGGGTACCTGCAATACGGTAGCAACCACTACAAAAAGTGGTTGAACAACATCCCCAGAAGCCAATTCTTTAGGATTCGCCGTAATTGTTCCCTCAACTCGGATTTCTGTGATCAAGGAGAGACCTTAATTAATAAGTTTCTCCAAAAGGGGTATGATGGAACGGTGGTGCAGAGGGCGTTTGATGACGCTCGAAGTATTGATAGGAGTGCTCTACTCAAGAGGTCCAGGACCAGATCTGATCATGCTGGCCTTGATCCAGCGGTGGACAGATTTAGCAGGAATCCTTTGCATTCTTTTCCTAAGTTCATTACTAAGTACAATAGACTGGCCTATCAGGTCAAACATATTATCAATAGGCACTGGAACATTATTCAAAATTATCCTATTTTAGGTCCCAGGGTGCCAACACGAGCTCCTATTGTCTTTAAAAAAGCAAGATGCCTAAAGACCATGATTGCCCCAAGTAGACTTGAGCCAACCATTAAACCACCACCTCTAACATCTAAAAAGGGTAACTTTTCCTGTGGTAGAACTAGGTGTATCCCTTGTGGGCATCTAAGTAAAATTAACACCTTTAAATCCTTTTCTAACAGCTCTGAACATGAAATCAAACATCATATTAATTGTCTTAGTACATACATTATATATCTAATTTCCTGTCGTTGCGGCCTACAGTATGTGGGCCGCACGTCTAGGACGATTAGTACTAGATTTCTCGAGCATCGTAGAAATGTCAAACATGGCCTTCAGTCGCACTGTATATCACGACATTTTGATACTATGCATAATAAGGATCCCTGCTCTCTGTCCATCTTTGGTATCGAGACCATCTCACCTTCCCTTTCGGAGGGTGATAGGTTCAAAAAATTGTGTGTCAGGGAGACCTACTGGATATATGTACTTGGTACATTGGTTCCGGGGGGTCTCAATGACACAATAGATATCAGTACAGTAGTCTAGTTACATCATTTTGTCTACTGTGAGGTTTGGTGCGTAGCAGGGAGGTCTGGGTTGAACGATTTATTTAGTTCCCTCAATGTGGGCACCATTACACCACAGTGGCTCAGTATTTTTACATTTATATACCAAATCATTTGTTCATTCTTAACTTGGCCTAATCTACATCATTTATATGGGTACCATTGACTTTGCTTGCGTGACCACCATTGGTCCAGTATCCTTCATTGTTCACACATTTTTTATTACATTTATATCTTTATTTTTATTTTCATTTTTATTTTTATTTGCCACTTTTATGTACTTTTTTTTTTTTTTTCATTTTTATTTATATTTTCACCTTTATTCATACATTTTTTATTTCTCATTCATACACCTCTTTTTCTTCCCCTGTCTCCTTTCCCTCTTTACATATATATTTTTTATATATTTTTTTTCCTTTTTTTATATATATTTTTATATTATATTTATTATACATTTTCAGCTTTTTTGTTAGCTCCTTTGTCTTATTTTTTGCACCTGGGTCCCTCTGAGTCTCTATAATACCTATTTTATCTCCTTCTACATTTAGTGGTTATTCAGCTATCTCTTTATACTTAGGGTATTGTTTACCATGTATTGACATCTGTTTCTTGTATTATATGTATTATATATATGTTACTATGCAAGTTATCTACCAATGACATTCTACTTAATCTTTTTGGTTAACCTTTTTGGCTAACTTGTGTGCTTAATTTTTGTTTTACAATTGTGATATATAATTAATGCACTAGTTGAAGCGCTTAATACTATATGCAATAATATATTTGGTCCTTAGGATTAAAATTGTGAATCCGTATCTATGTGTGCTTTGGCATATATGGGGGTTAATCCAACCCTATTACTCATCATGTGTACAGTATCTCATTACTAATCCTCTGTCTTCTATGCTCTGATTGGTCTTATGTACTATATAACTGTGTCTAATGCCTATGCTATTAACTCCTGATGAAGTCTCGTTCGAGACGAAACGCGTAGAGATTGCTGTGGAGCCTACTGTCCAGTTTGTATATTTTATACTGACACTCATTTGCATATATTGCACTTTTGCTCCGTTGCTAGCATTTTGCTACCAGCCATTCAGACATTCAAGTTCCTGTTTACATTGTGAACTCTCTCCGGCTGAAACCTCGCTGACGTCATCGAGCTCACGCGAGATTTGATTCAGTGTATGCTCTGTGTAGCGCCGGAGCAAGGGGAAGGCGGCGTCCCTCGTGGCTTTCGGTCGCTGCTGGGACATAGAGGGGCTATTGTGGCAAGACACACCGCGGACATCACACCGAAGTCCTCCTCTTTGGGTTCCTGCGTCTGAACGGGCTGAGTTGTACTCAAAAATGCATTTTATTCAGCTTTGTTTGTGAGTGTGTATTTTTATCCCTTATTCCATAAATTTATTGTTATACAATTTTACGCTATGAGTGCGCCTGTTTTTTCTGTGTTTTTGTATATATCCTCAAGGAAGTGGTGTTCCCTTCATTCGGGCTGCAGAGACTCTTTTGGATAGCAATTGGAATATCTTGGGATTTGTATATATTTTTTATATATATTTTTCTGGACATTTTCTTTTTTTTTGTATTTTTTATGCATTTTATTAATTTAATACATTAATTTTTATTCTATCTACTGTGCTTAGCATAGGTTTTTTATTCTTATCTGTATTATTTTTACTTTTATTTTTACAATCACCTTTTATTGTTATAGAGATATTATATAGTGATAGGTTGGCGCTAATATTTTTTCTCTTGATACACTGGCGACACACTTTATTCGAGCTTGGCTAGTCCCACGAATTCGGGTATACCCGGGTGTATTGAGGTTTGTGACTGTTTTCTGCCCGAGTGCATTGAGGTATTTTCCAAGCAGGGATTGAAGCATTTTATTCCCCCTGGCTGCAATACTGCACAGTATATATATATATACTGCATTACAATTCATGAATTTATGCCATCTGGTAGACACGCGAAGCATTGCAGCCTATTAAATCCTAATCATTATCATTTAACAGATCAGCCGCCCGTCAGCCAGGCATGAACCCAGGCTGGGAAGGCAAACGCAACGGGGCTTGTCAGAGGTGAGGAGCGGCGCATTCCAGGTATCTGCCAGGTACATACTGGGTATTTGCTCGAATAAAGTGTGTCGGTGCAGTATATAAATATATATATATATATATCTTTCTCTGTATATATATATATATATATATATATATATATATATATATATATATATATATATATATATATATATATATATATATATATTTGCATGATGAAGCCACTGTACAAATTCATGGGTGAAGGGTGGGTATCGGGCCAGTGTGGCTTAGCCCCTTAATTACCTTTGCGTTTATTATCCGATAAGGTGTTTAAGGGGTTAATTGATATCTGAATGCAATTACAATGTATTGGCTTTGTTTTGGCTATGTATTTTGTGGGCAAGACAAGGATGTTGCTGGCGACGGAGACTTCTTATTGATGAGGTCAGTAGTACTTTATTTATTTGAATATGCTAGTTAATGTTTTTAATAATGGGCAAATAATCTATTATCCCTATCTGGATAATAGTTATTTTGCACATTATTGTACTGTAGGTGTTGGGGGGGGGGGTGTATGTATTGAATGTATAGGCCAGGTTTATTTTTTTTACATTCAGGGTTTGTTCCGTGGTTCTGCGTGGGACCTCTGGAGACCACCTGTGGGTCTCCTCGGGTATCTCACGGGTACCAGGCTGGTGGTTCCACGGGTGACACATGCGGGGATGAAGCGGTGGCCTCACATCTGTGGGGCACCGCGGACCCGTAGTCTGCGGGGATGAAGCTGTGTGGTCCCACTTCTGTGGGGGCACCGCCGACCCGTAGGTGCGGGGATGAAGATGTGTGATCCCACTTCTGTGGGGGCACCGCCGACCCGTAGTGAGCACCCGTGAGTTCCCCAGACCCCCGTGGGAACCACCCGAGGCCCCGCAGAAACCTGTGGGTCTGACCCGGGGCTCCCAGACATCCTTGGGCCTACCGTGGGGACCCAATTGTGGCCCACGGTGACCCAAGGAGACCACCTGGGGGCCATGGCGCTGGCGGGACCCGCCAACCGGCCTCCAGAACCTGTTTGAAAAGGGCTGCTGGTACCCTGTAGGTCTGTCAGATGCCCCACCAGCCCACCGGGGACTCGCGTGGGGCTGCATTATGAACCCTGTATGTAAAAGGATAAATCTTGTATTTATGGGGGGGCACAGGGGGTGGGTAATGTATTTAATAAATATAATGATGTTTATTATGTATCACTGTATTGTTTTTATTGTGGGTACTGGGGTTGGGGGGTATGTGGGTAGGCCTCCCTTGTGGGTAGTGGGTGAGGGTGGTTAGGCCACACGGGGTGGGGGGTTAGTGTGGGAGGGTATGTAGGCATCCCGAGTGGTGGGTGAGGGTGGGTTAACCCCTTAATGACTGTAGCGGTTAATAACCGCTATGGTGATTAAGGGGTTAGGGGACATTACATTGGATGCTTTCATTATTGTGTCTGTTTTGCAGCAGCGGAGGAGGCCATTGGCAGGATGAAGAGGAGGATGGCCTTCATCGTGGCAGCCGGACATGGGGGTGAGTACTATATGTATTTAATGTATTTATTGCTGTTTATGTATTTAAAATGGGCACATTCACTATTATCCCTTTGTGAATAATAGTAATTGTGGCCATTACTATACTGTATGTTAGGAGGGGGGGGGTATTTCTTTATAAGTATGTATGTGTTTAGACATTAATTTGGGGGGGCACATAATTGGTACTGCAGGTCTGCGGGTAACACCCGAGGGCCCCCGCCGGCCTATAGTATCATTGATGTGCATATATGTGTATGTTAGGGGTTGTTAGGGTTATATATATATATTTATTTATTTATATAGAGATATTTATTTATTTATATTTATTTATTTATTTATTGTGGGACTGGTGTGTGTGATTATTTTTTATTGTGGGTAGTGGGGGTGGGTGAAGGGGGTATTAGCCCCAACCGTGGTTGTTTAGTGCTTGCGGGGGGCTATGGGAGGGCTTAACTCCTTCATGACCGTAGCGGTATTAACTGCTACGGTCGTGAATGGGTTAAGTGCACCCGCAACCCCCCCGCAAGCCCTAAACTCACACCCAGGGCCAAATACCCCCTTCACCCACCCCCGCTACCCACAATAAACCTGGCACGGTGGGTTAACCCCTTAATTGCCTTAGCGGTTAGCCGCTAAGGTAATGAAGCGGCCTGTACATGCATTTTTCCTGCCTCGGATGCATGCTGGGGGGCTCCGGTGCGGGTATCAGCTCCGGAGACCCCCGACATCAATCACAGACAGGAAAAAGGGCTGATTTTTTCTAAGTGTCGCCCGTTCCGATGCTTCTCCTCCACCAACTTGCCAACTTTAGTTGGCGGGCTGGATTCCCGATAAACTCTCCAATCCGGAGTGCCGATCAGCACCGAAAAGCTGATCGGGGCTTCCTGAATTCAGCCGGGTTCAAAAAGTGCCGATAAGTGGCTAATCGGCAGCCGGATCCCGATAATTTGTTATCGGGATGAAAAGTTGCCGATAATTCCCACTTATCGGCGCTTACTGAATCCGGAGGGCAAAAAATGGCGAAAAAATGCCGAAAAAGCCTTATCGGGGCTTACTGCATGAGGCCCTTAGTTGCGGTTCCTGTGTGCTCTGGTGCAGTTCAGTTCTGCGAGTGAGTCTGTCTACTCCCGGAGTAGAGAGAGGAGAGAGTCTGGAGTGCAGTTGTTTTGGATGGCAGAGGAGAGAGTTATGCATTGGAGGCTGTGAGTGTTGGAGTGTCTGCCGGGACCGACAGGTCAAGAGAGAGAGAGAGTGTAGCTAGGTTCCTGAGGAGTAGGGCCTAGTGTGCAGAGGTGAATCCATGCCTCTCATCCTGCTTAGGGGGTGAGGGAAGAGCTAGCCCCACCCGTGGCGCCCTTGGTTGCGGGTGGAGGCAGGAAGAATTGTACCCTTCAGACCATCCTGTGGAGAACGATCTGGCGGGAGAGGATGAGGAGGTGTACCGTGTACCTGTATTGCTGTGCTGCTACTACGTGCCTGCTAATGAGAGTACAATAAAGACTCTGTTAATTTCATCTACTGTGCCGTGTGATTCTGGAGTATTCACCCCGGGACCAAGGGGGTTCTTCTATAAGGGTCTCTTCCCACATCCCTGGGAATTATAGGAGATGGAGGCGCTGCACCACTAAGACCATATGGAGGCCACTACCTCAGAAGCCGGATCCTGTCTCCCCCATAACATCACGGGAAGCTCAGGCCCTCCTGTTCCAAACAGGTATGCACCACCCAACACCATGTAACGGCCCCTCATGCACCCTAGATACATCAGTTGCGTCTAGGGGGGGGAATAAGGATTACATTTGGAGGCGCTGCTGAGATATATGTCAGGACAGGACCGGCTTATAGCAAAGAGGAACGGGCAGAGTAATATGCACTCTCCGTGCAGGTGCTGGAGGAGGAAGGGTGCGATTGCACAAACCAGGGGTAGTCAGGGGAGCGGAGACTCCCGCACAGTACGCCATGGGCGCCCTAAGGAGGTAGCGTTAGGCAACTGGGGGAGTCAAAGCGGTAACCAATCCGGGGACCATGGCCCAGGGCCCGCGTTACGAGTGGCCAACAGTAGGAGACGCCCGTACCGATGGAGCTGCCGGTACCGCACCACAGAGCCCTTGCACGTAGACATCGAGAGAACAGTGCATAGGAGGAGAGGAGTCCCACTGAGCCTGGGGTAGAAGCCACCTCATTTTAGACCATATGGATGCCACTACCTCAGAAGCCGGATCCTGTCTCCCCCATAACATCGCGGGAAGCTCAGGCCCTCCTGTTCCAAACAGGTATGCACTACCCAACACCATGTAACGGCCCCTCATGCACCCTAGATACATCAGTTGCGTCTAGGGGGGGGGGAATAAGGGTTACATATATATATATATATATATATATATATATATATATATATATATATATATATATATATATATATATATATATATATATATATATATATATATATATATATATATATATATATGTATATATACATACACAAGACCTTTTGCAAAGCAACGTGGGATCAGGTTCACAAATACCAACACATATTATCAGAAATGTGTATTTTATCTCTAAGTCATCTGGGGAGTGGTTACAGAATAAGGTAGTATTTTAATACGAAACAAGTATGAGGGTGAGGGCAAGCTGTGCACAAAAAGGAGCTCTTGATTAGATTGTGTATTTTTAATAATCACAAAAAAAACCATACCTGATAGACCTGCTAATTTAAATATGCAAAATGTATTTAAATGAAATGTCTTAAATGACCATATATCCCAGGTATCTCTCACTCTCATACCCCTATTCCAGGCTCCGGAGGGAGCTAATGCCACCTTTAGGTTTGACCAAAATAACATCGGTCCTTAGTGGATATGCGATATTTTGGGGAACTCCTCTTGCATCTCATTAGCACTAACTCCCGGAAATAAAATAACCATATGTTCAATCCTGTAATAAAAATAAAGAAAAAATGAAACAGGTTGTTTGCAAAGTAACTACAAACATCCCCTTTTTTTCGTACGCGGTAATTACTTTTCAATGGGTCCTGTTCTCGCTGGCGTGTTGTGCGTGTCCCGCTACAATGCGCCAACGGAAGCAATAACAGCTGTTACATCTGTAAAAAAGCCAATAACGCAGCGTTAGTGAGTCTTTAAGATACCGGTAGCGCTTAGCAAGGTGTTAGCTCTAAATTTAGCATAGGTTGAACATGATGGACGTATGTATTTTTTCAATCTCATCGGCTGTGCGATTGTGCGACTGTTCGACTGTGCGACTTAGGTTGATGCCCCATTAAGTCAATGCCTCTGTGGGTCTTGCCATAGTGGCATCGTTATGGACTAGAGCAGGGGTTCCCAACTCCAGTCCTCAAGAACCCCCAATAGGTCAGGAATTAAGGATATCCCTGCTTCAACACAGGGGGATTAATCAGTGACTTAGTCATTTTGACTGAGCCACCTGTGCTGAAGCAGGGATATCCTTAAAACACAACCTGTTGGGGGATCTTGAGTACTGAAGTCCCCTGACTTAAAGCAGCAATCTGTGTTCCTAGTTTCCTTTTACATATATACAGTATGTATTTGTTACCTCATTTGGAAGAAGGGGTCCCCTATCTGGAGCTGAACAGTGGTCCCTCAAGCCAATAGGTCCTAAGATATCTCATTTTGGAATTCCCTTACAAGAATTTTTGTCCGGGAGAGAAAATGAGGCCACTGTGGTCAGCCTCACCCTGCTGGGCAGTAGAAAGCTGTGATATTATTGTGACATCACACTGGAGCTCCCAAATGGGTGACCAAGCAGCCATCTTTGTTTTTCCATGCAAGTTCTTGCAAACGTTAAAAAATGGGGTTGGGGGGGGGCATTGAATTGTTTCAGCTTACAAAGAATACAATGAGGTTGATTTATAATGGGAATTGATGAGAGTTTTCTGTACAATAAATCTTATACTATATTAGTGAAAGCACTGTATGCCTGTCTGGATGTCCGGTGTCCCTAGGGGAAATCTCATTGGTCCCTTGGGCCGCCCGCCCCCACACACCTCTCATTGGCCTGAGGCGGAGTGACGGGCTACACACACACACACACACACACACACACACACACACACACACACACACACACACACACACACACACACACACTAGGTAGGGGGGGTGTTACATACGTTAGCTTGGGGCGCGCCCCCTTTGGGGGGAGCACGATTATGTAGGGGGGGCGCGAGCAGCTTGCAGAGATTGCTGGGGGTGCTCCGTGCTGCTGCTTCTATGTCTGTGTCTCTGTGTCTTGCAGAGGGGGCGGGGCCAGAAGATCCGTGCTGCTGCTTCTATGTCTGTGTCTTGCAGAGGGGGCGGGGCCAGAAGATCTGTGCTGCTGCGTCTAAGTCTGTGTCTTGCAGAGGGGGCGGGGCTTCTCTCTGCACACAGACAGCCCCTCCTTCTCTTCCTGTCTGCTTCCCGTTTTCAGCAGCATGGGGAGTTGGTGGATCGGAGCATGTCGCCCCCACAGGTGAAATTGTGGACTGATTAAGTGTGTGTGTGTTGGTGGTGTTGGTGGTGGTGGTGGTGGGGGGGGGAGTGATTGAGTGTGTGTGGGGGGGGATTGAGTGTGTGTGTGGGGGGTGGGGGGGATTGAGTGTGTGTGTGTAGGGGGGGAGTGTGTGTGTGTGTGTGTGTGTGTGTGTGTGTGTGTGTGTGTGTGTGTGTGTGTGTGTGTGTGTGTGTGTAGTGTGTGTGTGTGGGGGGATTGTGTGTGGGGGGGATTGTGTGTGTGTGGGGGGGGATTGAGTGTGGGGATTGTGCGATTGTGTATGGGGGGGGGGATTGTGTGTGTGGGGCGGAGATTGTGTGTGTGGGGGGGATTGAGTCCCCCATCCCTGCCCTTTGCCCCCCCCCTCCCTGCCCTTTGCCCCCCCCCTCCCTGCCCTTTGCCCCCCCCCTCCCTGCCCTTTGCCCCCCCCCTCCCTGCCCTTTGCCCCACCCCTCCCTGCCCTTTGCCCCCCCTCCCTGCCCTTTGCCCCCCCCCTCCCTGCCCTTTGCCCTCCCCTCCCTGCCCTTTGCCCCCCCTCCTGCCCTTTGCCCCCCCCTTCCACTCCATGCCCCCTGCCCTTCCATGCCCGGGCAACGCCAGTTATATCAGCTAGTAACAAATATAAAAGGGTTTGGGATTAAAAACATCTAAAAAAATAAGCTTTTTACGTGTTTACCATAATAAATCTTATTTCCAGTTTTTTCATACTAAAATGAAACTGCCAGGGCCATCTTTTCTACAGACAGGCCTTTTGCTACAGTCTTAAAGCACTAATATAATAATCAATTAGGTTAAGGTCAGTGCAAAGGAGCAAAGGAAGAAGAGACATCTAAGGGCTTGTATAAGTCGCTAATACTTCAAGCGGGTTCATTAGTTTAAAGAAATATCTTTGGCATGAGTTTTATCTGAGAAGTCTATCGGTAATACCAGTGAGTCTGTACATACAGTACCTTGATTGTCTGCAATGTGAATTCTAAGCAGGATATTGGACACATCTTCATTTGAGGGTGTACAATCAAAGAAAACAATTATTCCGAATAGGTGAATGGGGAATTGGTTTTCTTGATCCCTTTAAACCCTGACTGCTCTCCATGACTAATTGAATCAAGTTTGAACCAAAAAGCTGAATGTTCTCTGCTCAGATGTACTTCTGCCAGTCTAATAAATAATGTATTTCCTACTGAGGCTTGTTGGCCCTGAGAGCTGATAACAGAGACCTTATTTAATATTTCAGATCAAGCAAATCAAATGATAGTCTTCTTTAGAAGCTGTAATACACTTTAGTGGGGAGTCACTGTCACTAACCATTGCAAATGAGTTTCTTCCGTTAAATCTGCCGTTGAATTCTCCATGCAAATGGGGGTTTCAGCATATGCAGGGATGTCATCTCAACTCCAATATATCTGCTCACGCCATAAGAAAAAAATCTATCAGGGAAGGGAACTTCCTCTTTAGCACAATAAGACAGGGGTGGCCAATTCCAGCCCTCAAAGGCCACCTGCAGGTCATGTTTTAAGGATATCCCTGCTTCAGCACAGGTGGCTCAATCAGTGGCTCAGAAAACTGAGCCACTGATTGAGCCACCTGTGCTGAAGCAGGGACTGATCAAGCCACCTGTGCTGAAGCAGGGATATCCTTAAAACCTGACCTGTTGATGACCTTTGAGGACTGAAGTTAGCCACCCCTGAAGTAGGGAGTACGCAGCTAAATAAATTGAAAAACCTCCTAAGTTTCACCCTGCCATAAAGCACTGAATCCCCTGTAATATCCAAGAAATGATTGAACCTGTCTCATTTCATTATTGGGGCGATCCCGCATAGGGGCAAACAAACCATCCTGAGTTGAGATGACATCACTGCATATGCTGAAAAGCCCATTTGCATGGAGAATATTATGGCAGATTTAACTGAAGAAACCTTCTGCTAAATCCCATACAATATGAAAAAGATCCCACCCCCGTATAGTAACATTTCTTGTGTAAATACAGTATAAGCGCACCTATTTTCTTTGGGCCTGTGGAATTCTAACCTTTATTTGGTTATTATGGTTGTGACCCTTTATCTCTTTATACAAATGTTTCTGTAATTATGACAGGTAAAGCAAGAAAGGGAAAACAGTAGATCCACAGCGCGTAGGCAACAGATGAAAATAAGTCTAGTTTCAAGATTAGTAGGTGTATACAAAAAATATCCCCTAAAAGTAAAAAAATTACAACTATTTATACTTGTCTGACTTTATCAATCTCATATTATCAATCTCATATACTTTATTAACCACGCTACAGCCACTAGTTCACTTTAGTCCTAGAGGGACAGCCTCTTTATTAAATAAGATTGATTTGATAAAAATGTTGGTTTTCCGGGGGGGGGGGGAAATCGCCAAACGCACGGCGATAAGCCGCTTATCGCTAGTTTGTCAAACTCGGGCTATTCTAGTAGCCCCGATTAGCTTTATTGAGGCTAATCGCCACTCTAGAATTGAGATTTCTTCTCAAAAATCTCCAGCCGGGAAAAGTTGTCAAGAGAGGTGGCGAGAAGCTGCCGAAAAGAGGCGAAATGGGAATGATACCTATTAATATCAGCACCGGAGGCCCCCGGCATGAATCCCATGCAACAAAAATGCATTTACTGTCAACTTCATTACCTTAGCAGCTGGTATCCGGGGGCCCCAACTAGGTCCTTGGGTGGTCCCTGCGGGTGTCCGTGTGCCTCCAGGTGGTTCCTGCGGGTGTCTGGGTGCCCCATAAGGTTCCCGGATCATCCCCACGGGTGTCTGGGGGCCCTCGGGTGGTTCCCACGGGTGTCTGGAGGTCCTCGGGTAATTCCCACAGGTGTCTGGGGGCCCTCGGGTGGTTCGCACGAGTGTCTGGGGGCCCTCGGGTGGTCCCGTGGGCGTTCAGGGGTCCTCGGGTGGTCCATGTGAGTGTCCGGGGGTCCCCGCTGCCATGCGGTATGAATCCTGAATATGGATAATAGCTCATTTGCCCATTATTAAAACAAACAAATGGACCAGGTAACCAAATTGTTCTTTCTTTGATCTTCTAACACCTTCTTCTTTCTTGATCTGTTATTATTTCTTTCTTCATCTGTTGATCCAAAAAAAACAATGTTAGATCCACAACACGATGTTGACGTGTCGGCCTCTTGAGCTCAAATGAGGCGTTAAAGCTGCAGTTCAGTCTTTTTTTTTAATTTTTTTTTTTATTTACTTCAATAGTTTCATGTGTGCAATCTCTAATTACCTAAAGAACTGTATAGCTGCCAGTCAATTCGTTCTCCATGTATTGATCGGCGAAATTTGGTGACATCATTAGAGCTGGCATATGTTTTTATTTGCTTCTGTCTCTCAGTGGAAGCTCATGAATATTAATGAGCACTCCTGCACTGACATGTGCTAGAGGGAGGGCAGGGCTGACAAAGGGGTGTGCCAGGGCTTGTGACAGGACATGAAGGGGCAGTGCCTTAGCAAATGCTTGTTAAAATAGAATACAAGAAAATTGGTCTTTCAAATTTGTTTTTTTAAAAACAGAAAATGCTAAAAGTATTTTTTCTTACTACAGATCTGATGAACTGATTTATTAAAAAAAACACACATGCAGGATATTGACTGAACTGCAGCTTTAAGGCCGTAAATATGGCCTATGACATCACATTTTTGTGTCATATGATACAGATCAAATCTGATTGGATGCTGTATCGTGTGCCCACCTCTTTTTTTTTAAGGATGTGTCATAATTTTCAAGGGTGGTAAGTCACATCCTTCAAACCACATGATATATCACATGGTATTATAGCCAATGGGATTGAAGACAATCCCATTGGGTACTGTACCATGTGATAGGTTACCTTAGCTCAAAAGGATGTGACATCACTTTAAAGGATGATTTTAATAATTTCTTGTGTTGACTCCTGCTTTTAATTGATGTGTTGGCTAGTTGTTTTATTGATTAATTGATTTGTTGGTTACTATTTAAAATTCTTTAGTTGTTTTGTTGGTTAGTGTTTTATTAATAGAATTTGTTGGCTAGTGTTTTTTTTTTTTTGTGGTGTTTAGGTGCTTGTGTTTCTTGTATTATTGTGTCTTTTGGGTTGTCATGTCTTTTTATTAGGGTGACCATTGAGGGGTATAGTGGCTTATCATGCCCATATTATATGGGTATGATGTATCACTATGACAATCAATGGGTACAGGTGGGTATAGTGGTTCCGGGGTGGGTGCTTAGGCCTCCCGGGTGGTGAGCGGGGGATGGGGGTTAACCCCTTAAATACTATAGTGTCTATTAACCGCTAAGATGATTCAGGGGTTAGGGGCCAATAGATTGTTTTATTTCATGTATTCTTTCTGGCAACGGAGGACATGGCCCTGCAGTATGCTTATGAGGACACCCTTCATGGCGTCAGGGATAAGTAGAAAGGTTTATTTACTTTATTTATGCTGGCTGGCTAATGTCTGATGGGCAAATGAGCTATTACGATTTGCGTATCAGAGAGGGCAAAATTTAAAAGACATGCTCATTAGAGCAAGTGATGATCAATATTTTGCAGCACCACACTTTCTAAGTGTGCAAAAACCAGGATGTTATAAGTGCTTTGGATGCTCAGTCTGCAATAGTCTTACCACAGGAGATACTTTTTGTCACCCACGTAGTGGCCAAAAATATAAAATTCATAGTAGAATTACATGTGTTTCTACGAATATCATTTACGTCATTAAGTGTCCTTGTGGGTTGCTTTATGTAGGAAAAACGAGCCGTATGCTTAAGACAAGGTTCATAGAGCATCGCAGTAAAATTAACAGTAAGAAGGAAGAGACTGTATTGATTACACATTGTACAGATCATAACCATACAGTAGCTTCTATAAAGATAATGGGGATAGAATCAGTAGTTACATCTACCCCAGGTTCAGAGAGGGACGTAGCATTGCTTCAGAGAGAAGCTTTCTGGACGTACACACTTGATACAGTCTCCCCCAGGGGACTTAATGACTATTTGTCCCTTAATTGTTTCTCAATAGTCGCTAAGATCTAATGTGAATTTTCTCCTCTACAGTATATACTTACTCTTGCTGCTGCTGCTGCTGCTGCTGTTCTTGAACAACCAAAAATTAAGAAAGAAATGATCCATATTTTAAATCTTTTATTTTAGGGTATAGTGGCACTTTATTGATGTATTCACATTGAATAAACTCTCTCCTTTCTTCATTATTCCACCCAGATTTGGAGTTTTATCCACGAGCTAGAATAAGCTCTTCTCCCCCTGGTATCAAAGCCTCACAGAAATGCGGATGCACTGCGCATGTGTGAAGAAACGGCATCACCAGTTAGGGAGACAGAGAAGTTTCATGCCTGTCACTGATGACATCACCATATTCCCGAAATATCGCGAGACTACGTGGGACAAACTCTCAGAGGAGGAACAGAGGGAGCACGTCCACAACAACCTATGCCTGTTCAGGCAGCCGGAACACACCACGCAGAGGGACCTGCTGATGACGTCGACGCGAGGGAACCAAGTGATGACGTCAGCGCGACCGGACCGGAGCACACATTGCATGGAGGATCAAGTCTGCTGACAATCATGTGAATACTGGGGGGGAATTAGTGGTGATTTTATTGTTTTCATCTGGGTGTGTGTGGCTATTTATACTGGACATTTTTGTAGTCTCTGCAAGCCAGACACTTGATAAAGTCCCCTAGGAGGGATGAAACGTTGTGTTTTTGTGCTGAATACATTTTTCTAAAGAAATCCGAAGTTGCCCTGGATCTTTCTACTTTCTCAAATGAGCTATTGGCCATATCTGGATAATAGTTATTTTGCACATTACTGTATGTGTTTGTGTAAGGAATCGGGGAGCGCGTCCCCCGCGGCACACTCCCTCCTTACCTGATGTCTCACGCAACCCCGCTGTCCTTACAGCGCAGGGACCACCCGGGGACCCCGTTGGGGCCCCCAAACACCCGCGGGGACCACCTGGAGGCCCACAGATACACACGTTTAAATCCTGTATATAAAGAAATAATTTATGGTTTTATGTGGGGACACAGGGGGTGGGTTATGTATTGCTGTTTAGTACATATTTTAATGTTTATTGTGGGCAGAGCGGGAGAATAAAAGGCGAAAGAACCCGCTTCACTCATCCCCTCTGCCCTCAATAAAGCAGCTATTGTGCCTTAACTCCTTCATTGCCGTAGCGGCTATCTGCTAAGGTAATGAAGATGCTTTAATGTAATTTTAAATCATTGTGTGCAGGAGCAGGGGGTCTCCTGAGCCGAACCACATTGATTTCACCCTCGGGGACCCCCTGCCTCCCGAGATTCAGGCCCTGTTATGGGGTGCCGGTATCTCCTATGCATTGAAATGTCTCGCGTCATGTGACTGTGGGAATCAAATGCAATGGAGATAACGGCACCCCATAATGGCGCCTGTATCTCGGGAAGCAGGGGGTCCCCGGACCTGAAATTAATGCGGTTCTACTCCTGAGACACCCAAATTAAAATAAAATGCGCAGAGAGAAAGGCGTCTCTCTCTGCAGCAGAAACAACTCACCAGGTGAGCATTTTACACAGGAGCAATCTTCATGTCGTCGCCATTTTTGCAAATGTTGCTATCACTGGTATTCGGGGCTTTCTGCACCGTGATAGCAACGCTGTCAAAAAAGGCGATTTAAAAACAACGGCAATTTTTTTTCAAATAAACTGGTTCCTGTCGGTGGAAATCTAAAAGATTGGAACGGAGGGTTTTCTGTCTGAGTGCCAGTCAGATGTAAGCAGTGCGTTAATCAATTATTTAAATGAAGTGAAGTTAACCAAGGGTTTTATATTTGATGCCGATCACTAGTCAGAAAAGTTTACGCCAACTCTGAGGTGGCGTAAACCTTTTTGATTCCATATGGGGCAAAATGATAAACGTGCAGAATATGACAGATCATTCACCATCTCTCACATACGTGATCATTCTGCAGTCTAAACCAGGGGTGCTCAACTCCAGTCCTCAAGACCCCCCCAACAGCTCAGGCTTTAAGGATATCCCTGCTTCAGCACCAGTGGTGTACTCATCGACTGAGTCACTGATTGAACCACCCTTACTGAAGCTGGGATATTCTCAAAACATGACCTGTTGGTATGTAAGGTATGCACAGAACAGTGGTATGTAAGGTATGTGCAGTACAGTAGGATATAAGGTATGTACAGTACAGTAGTATATAAGGTATGTGCAGTACAGTAGTATATAAGGTATATACAGTACAGTAGTATGTAAGGTATGCACAGTACAGTAGTGTGTAAGGTATGCACAGTACACTAGTATGTAATGTATGTACAGTACAGTAGTGTGTAAGGTATGTACAGTACAGTAGTATGTAAGGTATGCAAAGTACAGTAGTATGCAATGTATGTACAGTTCAGTAGCATGTAAGGTATGTACAGAACATTGGTATGTAAGGTATGTGCATTACAATAGTATATAACGCATGTACAGTACAGTAGTATGTAAGGTATGCACAGTACAGTAGTATGTAAGGTATGTACAGTATAGTAGTATGTAAGGTATGTACAGTACAGTAATATGTAAGGTATGCACCGTACAGTAGTATGTAATGTATGTACCGTAGTATGTAAGGTATGTACAGTACAGTAGTATGCAAGGTATGTACAGTAATACTGTAAGTACAGTACAGTAGTATGCAAGGTATGTACAGTACAGTCATATGTAAGGTGTGTACAGTACAGTAGTATATAAGGTATGTACAGTAGTATGTAATGTATGTACAGTACAGTAGTATGTAAGGTATGTACAGTAGTATGTAAGGTATGTACAGTACCCTTACCCAGCACTTCTGACTCTGCTGGGTGAGACTGCACAGGCGCGCACACAACGGAGTGATACTGGTTTGTACTTTAGCCTATCAGGGACATGCGTAGTGTCTAGTGCACTACGTGAAGGGGCTCAGCTGCTCCAGATCATGGACGAGAGCACGCACAGCTGCTGTTAATGGATTAACGACACTACCAATGATAACGTTACTCCTCCCCTTTATCAACTGCTTCATCCAGTCCCAGTCAGCAGTCACCCTTGCAGCAGGAGAGGAGTAGTGCTTGAGATTACATGTGACCTATACCATGTGGTTTGATTCTACACCTGTTATATTCTCTCTAGTGCTATATCAGATTCTAGCATTTATTGCTTTAAGTTTTTTCATGTACTTTGGTTGTTAGGGGTGCTGTCTTGTGTTATTGGGGCATTGGGGCAAGGGAAGTACCTCGGTGTCCCCTTGGGGACTTGAGGGAACGGGCCTGAGGAAGGGGTTTGTCCCCGAAACGTTGCCCCCTGTTTATCCCCATTTTTTGCCCCCCCCCCCCCCCTTGTTTTTTCTCACTCATTTTGCTTTTTCATTTCCCTTTCACCGTTTTTTGTACTACCTATGTTTTCATTGTTATTTTAGATTATCGTGTATTGGTCACATCACTCCGTGTATTTAACTTGGGTAGATATTAAATACTTTTTCAATTTGGCATTTACCTTCTCAGATTATTATTTTCATCAGTCAGTGAGTGCTGGAACTATTATTACTGTTTTGTAATTATTTAGGAGGAATTGTGTCCTTCTTTTTGTTCCTTTAGTTACCACCCTGCAATTTGCGCTTGTTTAGCAGTTTATTATTTGAGTGCTGTCTATCATTAGTGTTTTTTTAGTAGTATGTAAGGTGTGTACAGTACAGTAGTATGAAAGGTATGTACAGTACAGTGGTATGTAAGGTATGTACAGTAATACTGTATGTACAGTACAGTAGTATGTAAGGTATGTGCAGTACAGTAGTATGTAAGGTATGTACAGTACAGTAGTATGTAAGGTATGCACAGTACAGTAGTATGTAAGGTGTTTACAGTACAGTAGTATGTAAGGTATGTACAGTACAGTAGTATGTAATGTATGAACAGTAATACTGTATGTACAGTACAGTAGTATGTAAGGTGTGTACAGTAGTATGTATGGTATGTACAGTACAGTAGTGTGTAATGTATGTACAGTAGTATGTATGGTATGTACAGTAGTATGTAAGGTATGTACAGTAGTATGTAAGGTATGTACAGTAGTATGTAAGGTATGTACAGTTCAGTAGTATGTAAGGTATATACAGTAATAATGTATGTATAGTACCGTAGTATGTAAGGTATGTACAGTAGTATGTAATGTATGTACAGTACAGTAGTATGTAAGGTATGTACAGTAGTATGTAAGGTATGCACAGTTCAGTAGTATGTAATGTATGTACAGTAGTAAGGTATGTACAGTACAGTAAGATATGTACAGTACAGTAGTATGTAAGGGATGTACAGTACAGTAGTATATAAGGTATGTACGGTACAGTATTATATAAGGTATGTACAGTACAGTAGTATATAAGGTATGTACAGTATAGTAATATTTAATGTATTACAGTAGTATGTAAGGTATGTACAGTACAGTAGTATGTAAGGTATGTACAGTACAGTAGTATGTAAGGTGTGCACAGTACAGTAGTATGTAAGGTGTGCACAGTACAGTAGTATGTAAGGTGTGTACAGTACAGTGGTGTGTAAGGTATTCACAGTACAGTAGTATGCAAGGTATGCACATTCTGCCGTCCAAACCAGGGGTGCTCAATTCCCGTCCTCAAGATCCCCCAACAGCTCAGACTTTAAGGATATGCCTGTGCAGTAAAGTATTATATAAGGTATGTACAGTACAGTAGTATATAAGGTATGTACGGTACCGTTATATATAAGGTATGTATGGTAAAGTAGTAAATAAGGTATGTACAGTACAGTAGTATATAAGGTATGTACAGTAGTATGTAAGGTATGTAGAGTACAGTATTATGTAAGGTATGCACAGTACAGTATTATGTAAGGCAACATACAGTAGTTGGTGGTGATATCACTTAGAGATAATTGCCTTAACCTCGTCTACTGTAGAGGGCAGTGTTCCAATCTGTAGGTTAACCCAGGGGTGCTCAACTCCAGTCCTCAAGCTCGCCCCCTCAAACAGGTCAGGGTTTTGGGCTATCCCAGCGTCAGCACGGGTGACTCAGTCAGTCCCTGCTTCAGCACAAATGGCTCAATCCGTCCCTGCTTCAGCACCTGAGCCTCTGATTGAGCCACCAGAGCTAACCTTAAAACCTGACCTGTTAGGGAAGGCTTGAGAACTGCAGTTGAGCATCCCTGGGTTAAAGAACAGAAAGTAATGCTAAGGGTCGTCAAAGAAGAAACACAACTATTTCTGCTCAGGAAGGAGAACATTTCCCGCTGCTTCTTTGTAAATAGGGTAAATAGTTGGGGCCCTTCTATAGTGAGTTCAGTGATCTATCCTGTTTCTTTGGTTCACACCTATCTGGAGCTTGGGGCCAACTGGAAGGACCCCAAGAAACACTGAAAAACGACGCACTCTTCCAGAAAAAACACAACCTGATCCCGGCAGCGTGGGGATTTTCCACAAGCGTACTTTAGAATGAATTGCATCTGCTATCTTGAGATTATATATACATGTATAAATTGCCATCATCATCTTCAGCCATTGTTGGTCCCCTGCTGGACGACGGCTGGATGAAGGCCTCCACAATGGTCATTCAGAGGGCCCTATGAAGAGAGCAGCGCTATAGTAAATATCGCCATTTTTTGGAGAAATTTGCGTTGAAAACAGCAGAAAATGGCAGGTTACGAAAAACGCGCCATTTTTTTTTCTATTTGTAAATCTCGCCGCGCGCCTGGCGAGAACCTATATTTCTTCAGTCTTTTAAACCGCCGTATGCAGAAAGGCACGATCGCCATCTAGTGGCTGTTCGCGCCATTAAAATGGAGAGAAATTGTACAATTTGCTCCGCCAAAAAAAGTTGGCAGGAAGCTGGAGCTCACTGGCGAGAGGGAAAAGAAGAAAAAAAAACGCGTTTTTTTTCAAACATGTTTCACCAGCGCGCATCTCGCCGGTTGAAACTCTCCATAATCACACATGATTTTAAATGCAGTTTTCGGGCCTTTCTGCATATGGAGATAAAATAACGCCATTACAGGTACAATTTATTAACATCTCCAATTTATTTTAGCGCTGCTCTCTGCATAGGGCCCAGAGTCTGTAGACTCCTCTCCACGCTGCTCCAATAAACGGTGTCATTTCATCCTCCTATTTTACTTTTGGTTTATTGTAATGTTATAATGCAGATTCATACAGTATGTTCATTTGTAAAGCTATGTCAGAACTTTATTTTTATTCTGTACTGGTACTGTAGCATACAGTACAAGGCTATACTGAATGAAATAACAAAAACAAAGAATAATTTCAATGAAACAAGTCAGACTAAATAAACCAGTTCAAGGACTTATCTTTGTTAAATTCAGTGAAATATACTCCTGTGGTTAGAAACTGCCTTGTAATATAGTGGAAATGTTCCAGTTTGCATTTGATTATAGAGATATAGATAAACCTCATTCCAAAGAAACCTGATTTCAATATTTTACACATTTTAGCATAATTCCCCCATCAGATTATGTTTACACTGTCTGACTCCTATTGTGTCTGAGTTACAATTACAGGGGATCTTATTAATTTGAGATGTATCATTTCCACAGAAGGAAAATGATAGAAATATGCAAACGGTTTATTAAATTGCATAGACAAGCACACATGCTAATTATCTTTGCAAAGGCTATTCTGATAATAGTTACAGATTGTCCTTCTGAAATGGTAGGGTTTACATATTTTGAGAGCACTTACATATATGTACTGATACCACTGAGCCACTATTAGCAATAATGAATAACAAACTATTTTGTAAATTGCCCTCTTCTTATTTATCCTAGAACTTTTGGAATATTTCTTCTGTATTGATGATAATTGTAGGGTTACAGTCTGTAATTACAGAGGCACCTGCCGTCAACTCCCATGATTCCTTTAATACCATAGGGTCGCTCTCCCTTCCTTGACCATTTGCTTTTTCGTGACCACCACCCACTCCTCCTCCATTTAATTTCAACCTTCCTGGGGATAGGTCCTCTTTCAGGCATAACCCCTACTGTATATCGCCAAAGCCAAACTCTCCATTCAGTCTCTCTGCACAGTGAGCACTGAGCTGTGTGACTGAATTGAACTTTGGTTCAAGTGCAGTTGGATTAAGTTATAATCAGAAACAATGGAAATAAAGGAGGTTGGAAACAAGGTACTTAATTTAGTTCACTATGCTGCTAGTTAGCACTAAATACTCCATAATTAAAGTGTTCAGATTGCCACTCAGTGCACATTATTTATTTATATACAAAAAAAAATTCCAGGAACGAATACATTGAGAGTTACCCCTCGCTTTCAAGTATGGCCTTGGTACTGTATAGTTATGATGACAAGTAATACATGGTTACAAGTACATAGTTACATAAGTGAACAGAGTATACATTATATACTAGACATTGCAAACACAGTTAAAGATAATATATTATAGGCGTATATAACAGTTACAGATCAGATTAAAATGCGAGACAGCTTTAGTTTTGAAAGAACTTAGACTGGTGGCGGCTGTGAGAAAAAAGCCTGTCACGGGAGACCAGCACTTTTAACACCTTTATACCTTTCTAGGATCATTCACCAGGCAAAACAAGATAGTGGAATAAAATGAGGTTTATTCAGGTAAACCCGTGGACACACAATGGAATACAAAATACAGACGAAATACACACTTACTGGGGACCTGGGAGTGAAAACTAGGCTCAAATTAGGTGCAGGGCGCCTGCTTCAGAAGTCTTACCCTGACCGGGAAATCCTCCCGGGTTCCTGGTACTCTTTTCGGGTAGAATATACCACTGCAGCCGCTACGTTCTATTTTCAGAACTTAGACATAGCGTCTGACTTAGGCTGCGGACACGGTGCCGCAGCCCGTGCGGAGGCGCGCGGAGGCTGAGGGAAAGCGGGTACTTTCCCTGGCCATACCAGACGGGCCGTGGGGGGCATTCCTGGTGGCGTTCCCAGTGACGTCACGGAGCTGGTTCGTCCCCATTGGGTGAACCGCTCACGTGACGTGTCTGTCGCATTGAGATATCAGTTTAACTGATTTCTTACACAACGCGCGCCTTCTCCCGATGATGATCAATTAATCAAGGGCATTTGATTAGCAGCACCTGTCTGCTACTTAGCATCTTAATCCTATGGAAGCAGTAAGGGTGAACTTAGTTTTCCACACCTAGCTTCTCCATTTTGGCTTTATTTTTGTTAAATAAATCATGACACAGTGTAATATGTCGTGTTGTTGCTCATCTGAGGTTCTATTTACCTAATTTTTAGACCTGCTAAGGAACAGATGATTGTTATTATGTCCTGATATGTAAAATCATGGAATTCAAAGAGGGTGTACTTTCTTTTTCACATGACTGTGTGTGTGTGTATATATATATATATATATATATATATATATATATATATATATATATATATATATATATATATATATATCAAATACAAATATCACATGTGAGCACATTCTCATGTCTTAGACAGATCTACAACCCTGCCTTCAACCATTATCACCTAGCATACAGTGCTTCCACTGTGGTAAGGGATTCTGGGAAATGACATGCAAATGAGCACACAGTGTCACTTTTGCCTTAAATCCATTTTACATCGATCCCTTATAAACTAATGTTCGCTGTTCACACAGTTTTTTAGCACAGAATGGGATTACATGCAAAGCCAGTAAAATCACTCACAGTGCTTTTTTTTTTTATCAGGGGCTGGGTGCTTCTCCTTGAGACTGTCCTCCCGAAGTCGAAAAAGTCCTTGTTACTTTTCCCCAAAAACCTTCAGCCAGTAGGCCTATGTCTTCGGGGTCTTATTCGCCGTCCCTCCGTGAGGATTCAGAACGTCCTTCTGATCATCCCCTCGGCTATAAAGGCCCACAAGAAAAACCAAGTCTTTTGGTTTCGGCCGTAGCATAATCACCATGTCATTTTTTCCTCCAAAGAGGAACGGTAACCAGCCATAGTTAGTTCTGTTGATAATTGTGTGATGTGAGAGAGCCGGACTCATTCAGCAATGCAAACTTTTATTACAATATCTGCTTGAGCCATTTGTCTTTTATTTGTATTGTTTGCTCATACGGAAAAAAGCTACTTGTGAATCCAACCTGAAAACTGGATCAAGCTGACAAATATTTATACTCAGTTTAGAAAGTCATGCAAATAGTGGTGCTGGTGTGTGGCCTTTCATGCAGGCTCACACTCCCGGGCTTGGGATATTACAGTATGCTAGCGCTGTCACAATTAATTGGAGCAAGTTCAATGGCCTTTTGAAAGGGCTTTATTCCAATTCATTTTATTATTCAAAACAGAATGAATAGCCAAACATTTGCGCTATGGATTAGCAACGGAGTTTGGCATGAAAAAATACTACTCATAATGACATTTATTATTATAACAGATATTATTGCTATAAATGTCCCTATTCTTTATATTCCCAAAGAAAAAGATTCCCAATGAATAGTTTAAGCCTTTCTCTTGTTCTTTAACCATTTTTGTTCTGTTGGGCTTTTTGTTAAAGGCATAGGGAAGACAATAATGTTTAATATTTTTATTATTGAATTAATAGCTACACTATCAATCAATTTGGTTGATACTTTATTTCATAAATTACATTTGCTTTGCTGACTGTCTACTGTGATTCTGAATGATATATTGCCATGCTTTTTTTTTTTTTTTAATGTCCTTATAACCCTTTATACCCTTTTTAACAACACTTTATATTTAGGGTTATCAGGTGTCCGGTATTGAACTGGACTGTCCTGTACACTGGCGACATACTTTATTCGAGCTCGGCTAGTCCCACGAATTCGGGTATACTCGGGTGTATTGAGGTTTGTGACTGTTTTCTGCCCGAGTGCATTGCGTTATTTTCCAGGCAGGGATTGAAGCATTTTATTCCCGCTGGCTGCAATACTGCACAGTATATATATATATACTGCATTACAATTCATGAATTTATGCCATCTGGTAGACACGCGAAGCATTGCAGCCTATTAAATCCTAATCATTATCATTTAACAGATCAGCCGCCCGTCAGCCAGGCATGAACCATGGCTGGGAAGGCAAACGCAACGGGGCTTGTCAGAGGTTAGGAGCGGCGCATTCCAGGTATCTGCCAGGTACATACTGGGTATTTGCTCGAATAAAGTGTGTCGCAGCAGTATTTGGATACTCTGTCCAGTAAAAAATGAGAGGTACTGTAATACTGGACATGTATGTGCCCGGTAGTTTCCTTCTTGGACATAGTGACCTGACGCACCTTTCACCATTGAGTCCAGTATTTTCGGAGAAGCCACCAGGCAACCCTATTTATATTCAATAATTCTCTGTGATTGTCCTATCGACCCCTTTGGACCGTATAGAATTTACCATGTAAAGTATGAAACTAGTGTAGCCATGTCTGTTTTTGGCTACTAATTTACCCTGCCTAAGTCTGCAATTATAGTGCCGGCGACGGTGACGTCATGCTGCGGTCGCTGGAAAAATCAAATTGATTTGACTTCCAGCGATCGCGACCAAACCGCTGCTCCGTTGCGCCGTCGCGTCGCTTCTGCTATAAGTGCACACGACAGCAGCAATACATATGTTTTGTCGTGATGATGCATCGCCGGCACAATAAGCGCAGCCTAACAAGAAAGTCCTGGTACCGAACCAGGCAGTGTTAGGCCCAATCCGGGTTTTCCCGTGCAGTAAGCAGCTCCCATGAGTGACAAGGGGGGAGACGGGCTGAGGCCTGTGTTCTGCCCTATCAGGAGTTCAGACCTCCCCCAGGGTACTTAAGGGGCTGCACTTCTTAAATTTAGTCAGTTGTCTCTCTCCTGAGAGAGACTGACCCACAGAAGAGTGTGTGCAGGGCTCTGGCCACCTTCTATGCCCTCCCTTAGGGGAGTGGGAGCATGGTCTATACCTACTACTCCACCAGGGAATTGGGGAAGAGTTAGGACCGACCTTTGGGGCCCTTGCTGGGGTTTGAGTCCAGCTGAGGTTTGAGTCCAGGGACCATCTGAAGGCTGGAGGCTAAGTGTATGCAGTGTATGCTGTGAGTTGAAGAATAAAGTTGTTCCAGTTTATAAAATATACTCCTGCCTCTGAGTGCAATCTATCAGGGGGAGTACCAGTGGGTTCTCCTGCAGGGATTACCTCCAGCACTCCTGGAGCCTGCAAGAGATGGAGGCACTGAACTAGTGAGAGAAAATCAGCTACCATCACCCCAAAAGCCTGTTCTGTCTTCCCCAATAACATCGACGGAACCTCAGAGCTTCTGTGAACCAGCAGGTAATCAGCACTACACACCCAGTAATACAGTGATCTCCCAGAGGGGGGTGGTGGGGGGAACCTGTTACAAAAACATAAAAAAAATAGAGGTGATAATAACTGCCAATAATGGGGGAGACAAAATTGTTCATCGATCCTACTATCACGCCTCCCTCATTGGTAAGTACTGGAGGATTCTGACAGAGAGCATCATAGAGAATGACTTACTTCCTGCCCCCAGAAGTGATTGTTACTAGTATTGTATCCATGTATAGACTCCCTCTCCATTAATATATCTAGCCCTCTTATATTGATGCAATTTGCTGGCACAACCGCCATTGGTACCGAGTTATAGAGAGGTTCATTGTGGGCCGAGTGAAAAAGTACTTCCTTTTATATGTCTTGAATATGGGAGATAATAAATTCGGTATGTTCCCTGTGCTTGCATCGTGTGAGTTTTAGAGTCAGGCTCATTTTCCGCCAAACTTCGAATTCACAGCAAACCCGGCAAATTGTTGTATATTCACAAAATCACTTGCGTCCTCAAATAACCCCGCTGATGTTTAAAAAATAAATACATAGAGAATTATCAAATATTCCAAAAAATGTAAGCTGGTGAAAATGTGAAAACAAAAAAATAAAATAAATGGCCAAAATGTAACAATTTGCTTACATTTTTTTACTAAAAAAAAACCCCGCAAAGCGAGCTTTGACACATTGGCCCATCAAATAACTAAAATGGAGTTAATATCACATGCAGTGAAAAAATAAATATGGCGTGCTTTTACCACAATTGTATGACCTAAGAAAAGAAGATCTTGGTGATATCATAGTGGTGGTTGTACCATGCTCTTCCCTCCATTTTTCATGACATCACAGATATGGCCAAGGTCTCCATTTTTGGCAAACTCCAGGGTCATGTGTATTTGGGGGAGGCTGTTGGGGCATAATTACCCTAGGGAGGGTGGGTAGGACCCCATGAGGGTGGTGGTAGAATTCAAGCCTTTGCCTTACTAGCCAATTAGGTAGCTGAGGGGGGAATGTATTGTACTTTAAATTAACAATTAACCCTTTTATAGGCCCTTTGTGATCAGCTACTGTAGTCATTGAAACCCATGACTAGCTGGCCACTTTAGTTGCTAAGTAGTTAATATGTACTGTAATGTGTAATATTTAATTTCTATTTTTATCAATTATTCCATGTTGGTTTAGCGTATCTTGTGTATGTATATACTGAGCTACTGTGTAGCAAAGATGTAGCAGCGGTGTCATGATACACAGACTGATCGCAGGCACTCACAAGCGTGATAAAGTAATATGTCTATACCATCCAGGTCCCACTTTATTGGAAAGGAGTGATCAACACCAGTCTCTAAGGACCACAAACAAATCAGGTTTTCAGCATATCATATCCCTGCTTCAGCACAGCTGGCTCAATTAGTGGCTCAGTAATAGACTCAGCCACTGATTGAGCCACCTGTGCGGAAGCAGGGATATCCTGAAAATCTGATCTTTTGGTAGCCCTTGAGGACTGCAATCGTAGACTGAGCCACTGATTGAGCCACCTGTGCTGAAGCATGGATATGTTTAAAACCTGACCTGTTGGTGGCCCTTGACGACTGAAGTTGGCTACTCCTGTTATAGGAAATGGAATATAGCGTATGCTGCAGTAGTTAGGACTGGGACTCATATACAATATTTATTATAATCTCCCATTTCATACATAGCTGTCTCCACCCTCCAGGGAAGACTTGGAATCCCTTTCATGTAGAATGGAGCTCTTCTTCAACATTAGGAAGACAGTCTCTCAGCGTATGTGTATTAAATAGGAATCTAGCCAGGACCGGTTTCCTTCTGTGTACTGCTTAGCCGGCTTCTTCATCGATGAAGAAGTTGAAAGTGCTTTCTCTGCTGGAGTATTTTTAGGCAGCTCTCCGCGATTGATATTTCTGCTTGGACATTTTATTGCAGTAATGTGTCACTCTGGCTCCGTCTGTCACATTCCATTATGAAATGTAACAAGACTTGACTGATTCCGGTGGACGGAATAAGTTGGATGGGAAGTCACTGCACAAATATAAATAAGAAGTCAGTTTCCTTTCTGTTTTCTCGCAGCGCTTGGGTTCTGCACCAATTTACACTCCAGGCGAAATGCTACACATTTTTATTACACCCGCAACTAAGAATGTCATTTTCCGAGCTGCAGCAGGACAATAGTTTGTATACATTGATGAACCTTTTTGAAATGGGAAAAATGCTGCAATGGCTTTAAAGAAAAACGACATGTATTTATTTCTTTAGATGAACATCAACCAGATGTTGCATTTAATAAAATGTGGTCCCATCTCACCCAATGCAGATACACAACAAAAGGTCACACATCAAATAGTGTATGTTTGTGTTTATACCGGGTTATTTTGCTATAGAAATTCATAGGTCCTGAGGTCTTTACCAAACTGGAGAGGGGAGTGGGGATTTTACTGGAAACAATACTTATTTAAAGCTTATTTGTTGTAGTTTAGATGTAACCCTTTCTTTGCGTAGTGATTGGGCACCAGTGTCTTTCTCCCTCCCTACAAAACATTACTGATTATATATATATATATATATATATATATATATATATATATATACTGTACACACTGTACAAGCTGAAGTGCTCGGCTTTGCACAGGTTAGGGTAATCAAAGTGACGAGTTTCAGTTTTATTAATAAAACATTTCAGTATCAACATGCATTCATATATGAGAGAGAGAGAGAACGAGAGAGAACACGAGAGTGAGAGAGAACACGAGAGTGAGAGAGAACACGAGAGTGAGAGAACACGAGAGTGAGAGAACGAGAGTGTGAGAGAGAACGAGAGTGAGAGAGAGGGAGAGAGAACGAGAGTGAGAGAGAGAACGAGAGTGAGAGAGAACGAGAGTGAGAGAGAACGAGAGTGAGAGAGAACGAGAGTGAGAGAGAACGAGAGTGAGAGAAAACGAGAGTGAGAGAAAACGAGAGCGAGAGAGAGAACGAGAGCGAGAGAGAGAACGAGAGCGAGAGAGAGAACGAGAGCGAGAGAGAGAACGAGAGCGAGAGAGAGAACGAGAGCGAGAGAGAGAACGAGAGCGAGAGAGAGAACGAGAGCGAGAGAGAGAACGAGAGCGAGAGAGAGAACGAGAGCGAGAGAGAGAACGAGAGCGAGAGAGAGAACGAGAGCGAGAGAGAGAACGAGAGCGAGAGAGAGAACGAGAGCGAGAGAGAGAACTAGAGCGATAGAGCGAACGAGAGCGGGAGAGCGAACGAGAGCGAGAGAGCGAACGCGAGCGAGCGAGAGAGAGAACGAGAGCGATAGATAGAGAACAAGAGCGAGAGAGAACGAGAGCGATAGAACGAGAGCCATAGAGAGAGAACGAGAGCGAGAGAGAACGAGAGCGAGAGAGAATGAGAGCGAGAACGAGAGCGAGAGCGAGAACGAGAGCGAGAACGAGAGCGAGAGAGAGAACGAGAGCGAGAGAGAGAACGAGAGCGAGAGAGAGAACGAGAGAGAGAACGAGAGCGAGAGAGAGAACGAGAGAGAGAGCAAGAACGAGAGCGAGAGAGAACGAGAGCGAGAGAGAGACGAGAGCGAGAGAGCGAGAGAGAACGAGAGCGAGAGAGAGAACGAGAGAGAGAACGAGAGCGAGAGAGAGAACGAGAGCGATAGAGAGAGAACGAGAGTGAGAGAGAACGAGAGAGAACGAGAACGAGAGAGAACGAGAGAGAACGAGAGAACGAGAGAGACAGAACGAGAGCGAGAGAGAGAGAACGAGAGCGAGAGAGAGAGAACGAGAGCGAGAGAACGAGAGCGAGAGAGAGAACGAGAGCGAGAGAGAACGAGAGCGAGAGAGAACGAGAACGAGAGCGAGAGAGAGAACGAGAGCGAGAGAGAGAACGAGAGCAAGAACGAGAGCGAGAACGAGAGCGAGAGAGAGAACGAGAGCGAGAGAGAGAACGAGAGCGAGAGAGAGAACGAGAGAGAGAACGAGAGCGAGAGAGAGAACGAGAGAGAGAGCAAGAACGAGAGCGAGAGAGAGAACGAGAGCGAGAGAGAGAACGAGAGCGAGAGAGAGAGAGAGAACGAGAGCGAGAGAGAGAACGAGAGCGAGAGAGAGAACGAGAGCGATAGAGAGAGAACGAGAGCGAGAGAGAGCGAGAGAGAACGAGAGCGAGAGAGAATGAGAGAGAACAAGAGAGAACGAGAGCGAGAGAGAACGAGAGAGAACGAGAGCGATAGAGAACGAGAGCGAGAGAGAGAACGAGAGCGAGAACGTGAGCGAGAGCGAGAACGAGAGCGAGAGAGAGAAAGAGAGCGAGAGAGAGAGCGAGAGAGAGAACGAGAACGAGAGAGAGAACGAGAGCGAGAACGAGAGCGAGAGAGAGAACGAGAGCGAGAGAGAGAACGAGAGCGAGAGAGAGAACGAGAGAGAGAACGAGAGCGAGAGAGAGAACGAGAGCGAGAGAGAGAACGAGAGCGATAGAGAGAGAACGAGAGTGAGAGAGAACGAGAGCGAGAGAGAACGAGAGCGAGAGAGAACGAGAGAGAACGAGAGAGAACGAGAGAGAACGAGAGAGAACGAGAGAGAACGAGAGCGAGAGAGAACGAGAGAGAACGAGAGCGATAGAGAACGAGAGAAAATGAGAGCGAGAGAGAACGAGAGCGAGAGAGAACGAGAGAGAACGAGAGAGAGAACGAGAGCGAGAGAGAACGAGAGAGAACGAGAGAGAACGAGAGAGAATGAGAGCGAGAGAGAACGAGAGCGAGAGAGAACGAGAGCGAGAGAGAACGAGAGCGAGAGAGAATGAGAGCGAGAGAGAACGAGAGAGAACGAGAGCGAGAGAGAACGAGAGCGAGAGATAACAAGAGAGAGAACGAGAGCGAGAGAGAACGAGAGCGAGAAAGAGAACGAGAGCGAGAGAGAACGAGAGAGAACGAGAGCGAGAGAGAACGAGAACGAGAGAGAACGAGAACGAGAGCGAGAGAGAACGAGAGCGAGAGAGAACGAGAGCGTGAGAGAACGAGAGCGTGAGAGAACGAGAGCGAGAGAGAACGAGAGCGAGAGAGAACGAGAGCGAGAGAGAACGAGAGCGAGAGAGAACGAGAGCGAGAGAGAAAGAGAGAGAACGAGAGAGAGAGAACGAGAGAGAGAGAACGAGAGCGAGAGAGAGAGAACGAGAGCGAGAACGAGAGAGAACGAGAGCGAGAGAGAACGAGAGAGAACAAGAGCGATAGAGAACGAGAGAAAATGAGAGCGAGAGAGAACGAGAGCGAGAGAGAACGAGAGAGAGAACGAGAGCGAGAGAGAACGAGAGAGAACGAGAGAGAACGAGAGAGAACGAGAGAGAATGAGAGCGAGAGAGAACGAGAGCGAGAGAGAACGAGAGCGAGAGAGAACGAGAGCGAGAGAGAACGAGAGCGAGAGAGAACAAGAGAGAACGAGAGCGAGAGAGAACGAGAGCGAGAGATAACAAGAGAGAGAATGAGAGCGAGAGAGAACGAGAGCGAGAAAGAGAACGAGAGCGAGAGAGAACGAGAGAGAACGAGAGCGAGAGAGAACGAGAACGAGAGAGAACGAGAACGAGAGCGAGAGAGAACGAGAGCGAGAGAGAACGAGAGCGAGAGAGAACGAGAGCGAGAGAGAACGAGAGCGAGAGAGAACGAGAGCGAGAGAGAAAGAGAGAGAACGAGAGAGAGAGAACGAGAGAGAGAGAACGAGAGAGAGAGAACGAGAGCGAGAGAGAGAGAACGAGAGCGAGAACGAGAGAGAACGAGAGCGAGAGAGAATGAGAGAGAATGAGAGAGAGAACGAGAGAGAGAACGAGAACGAGAGAGAACGAGAGTGAGAGAGAATGAGTGTTACGCCGGTGCTGCCCGCAGACTAGACCAGTCCCCAGAGCTGAAGGGGGAAGTGGTAATACACGCACCCGCAGCAAAGAGAGCGTGTCCGGAGTGTGGTATGAAGCGTTGCCAGGCCAGGTGTAGTAAGGTAGACAATACTTGCCGGTACCGGTTGTAGAGATAGAGTGAAGGATGCCTCGCCAAAGTCAGAGAGTGGAGATAGGTCATTGTCCAAGCCGTGTTCAAGGGGTTACCAGAGTGAGCGTTGTCCAAGGAGTGCCGAGATCGAGAGCCAGAGGGGGTAGTTGTACGAGCTGCGTCAGAACCTGTGAAAACACTGAGAGAATCCTGAAGTACTTCCATACAGAGACTATGTCGAGCAAAGACTGAAAGCAGAGAGGAGCTAGATAAATCAGGAAGGTCCAATTAGGAACGGAGGCGGGACAGGAAGAGCTACAGGGAGACACTGCAGATTGGTGCAGGCATAACAGGCCAGGTGAGTCTTGTTGGTAACCTGAGTATGCTTGTGCAGTGTGCGGGGGCGGAGCCTGAGGTCCAGGGGATGGGAAGAAGCGTGTGAATACTGAGCGTGCGCCGTAACTCGTGTACGCGCGTGAACCGAGCCAGTGGATGGTGCAGGTGTGCGTGCAGGTGTGCGTGCAGGTGTGCGTGCAGGTGTGCATGCAGGAGGGCGTGGGCGCGCCCGGCGCTGAGCAGAGGAATCGCCGAGGGGAGTGATCCCGTGACAGCGGCAGGGGCGAGGAGCCATGGAGGCTGGTTTGTTTTGTGTGTCCAGGGGCTCCCTGCGGGAAGGGGGTGCTCTGTGTGGGGAGCGTGGAGAACGCCGATTCCTGACAACGAGAGAGAGAATGAGAGAGAGAACAAGAGAGAGAGAACGAGAGAGAGAGAATGAGAGAGAGAGAACGAGAGAGAGAGAACGAGAGAGAGAGAATGAGAGAGAGAGAACGAGAGAGAGAGAGAGAACGAGAGAGAGATGGAGAGAACGAGAGAGAGATGGAGAGAACGAGAGAGAGATGGAGAGAACGAGAGAGAGATGGAGAGAATGAGAGAGAGATGGAGAGAACGAGAGAGAGAGAGAGAACGAGAGAGAGAGAGAAAACGAGAGGGAGAGAACGAGAGAGAGAGAGAACGAGAGAGAGAGAGAACGAGAGAGAGAGAGAGAGAGAGAACGAGAGAGAGAGAGAGAGAACGAGAACTTGTGAGAGAGAGAGAGAGAATGAGAGAATGAGAGAACGCGAGAGAGAGAGAATGAGAGAGAGAGAATGAGAGAGAGAGAACGAGAGAGAGAGAACGAGAGAGAGAGAACGAGAGAGAGAACGAGAGAGAGAACGAGAGAGAGAGAACGAGAGAGAGAGAACGAGAGAGAGAGAGAACGAGAGAGGGAGAGAACGAGAGAGAGATGGAGAGAACGAGAGAGAGATGGAGAGAACGAGAGCGAGATGGAGAGAACGAGAGAAAGATGGAGAGAACGAGAGAAAGATGGAGAGAACGAGAGAGAGAGATAGAGAGAACGAGAGAGAGAGAGAGAGAACGAGAGAGAGAGAGAGAGAACGAGAGGGAGAGAACGAGAGAGAACGAGAGAGAGAGAGAACGAGAGAGAGAGAACGAGAGAGAGAGAGAGAACGAGAGAGAGAGAGAGAGAGAGAGAGAGAGAACGAGAGAGAGAGAGAGAGAACGAGAACATGAGAGAGAGAGAGAATGAGAGAACGCGAAAGTGAGAGAACGAGAGAGAGAACGAGAGAGAGAGAACGAGAGAGAGAGAACGAGAGAGAGAGAACGAGAGAGAGAGAACGACAGAGGGAGAACGAGAGAGCAATCCCCTATGTACTGCATCTCAGTGTAAAAAAAATGCTCTTACATTTTTTAGGGAAACATTTCTTTAAGGGCTATTAAAATCCTGATTTAGGAAAATAAAGCATTTGTTGAGAATGCCATTATTATGTCAATCATGTTTAAGTATTAGACATGGGCACATTTTCACAGAGATTCAGATTTGCCGCAACATTGCAAGTTCATTTTATCCACCAATCAATCTCAAAAAGTCAGATCCATTATTTACAGACTAATTCATTTCCAAATTACAAACCTTGAAATATAGATTTTGTGGTAGACATATTTTTAGTAGCGTCCCGAGCACTATATATTGTCCCTCCAAACGACATACAGATGCAGCGGCTATTATTTTAACAAATCACGCGGTTTATACCTCAGAATACCCATGTCATGGCGCGGGATTTCTTCCAACCGTACAGCCTTAAGACGCGAGTGCAGAAAATGGCATTTTAGGGTTGTGGTTTTTAAACACCTGAAATTGCCACAGTAGCACAGTACTGTACACATTACAATTCATTCATTTCATTGCATATAATTGCACACAATCCATGAAATTCAAACAAAGCAACCGCGATAAACACGTGTGCCTGGGGCGATTGGCCGCGTTAATGCCTGGTGGAGTACAGCAGCGCACACGAAAAGGGCTCACTGATTTGTTCGATCCACGGCTACTGCATCTGTACACATATATAATGTGAGTGTAAGAGTGTGTAAGGGAGTGTAAGGGAGTTTAAGGGAGTGTAGATAGATAGCATTATCCCCACTACTAATGGTAAATAAGTTACAAAGAGAACTGGACTATCATAACGATTTCAGTAGAAATAAATTGTCATTTGAGCAATAAGGCCTTTTGCCACATTTCCTGTTTTTCTCAAATTAAATATTTCTTCTAATTATTCAGGATCTAACACGGCATCTGGAGGAAGCGTGAAAACAGCGACATGCGTGCAAACGTCACAAATAGAGACATTTTATTTACCCTCACACAGCTTGGTTTTGGAAATTGAAGTGTGTTTACTGTGTCTGTAATAATTGGAGAAAGTTCAAGGGCCTATTCACAAGGTGTTACTCCAAGAAATAACATGTTTTGTTGTAAGCAAAATAGAAATAAAATCAAAACAAACTTTGGGTGTCCAAGTCTGACTCAAATATGGCTGATGCTTCATAATTTAGTTTCTGTATTAATTTACATACATTGTATAAACTGTATCTTTTTGACTTAGCTAAGATTTTTTTTAAAATAGACACAAAGGTAAAGATGGATGGCACGATATGATGGGGTATTCTGTGATATATTCTGTTATCACTGCCAGGGAATTCTATACATTGGCGGGCATGTAAAATTACCATGTTGTGTGCTCATTCACGTCTCAGACAGCTCTGCAACCCAGCCCTTCCTTATTACTGTATCTCTTAGCATGCAATGCTTCCACTGCAGCCAGGGATTCTGGGAATTGGTCCAAATGTATGTACACCATCTTTGCATTCTAATATTCACCCGCAGGCAGAATTTTGACACCTTCGCCCATCTCTACCTGGCAGATCCTGTGGACGCAAAAACGAAATTAAAAAGTGATGCACAGAAACACTGATGCAAATGGCGCAAAACGTGGGGTCAAAAACTGAATTGGCGCAAGATAAAAATGACACCGTTTGCGACGTTTTTCTCCAAATGTGTCTTGATTCATCACCCCAATAAATCTCTGGTTTATTAAAAGGAATAGTAGCTCTCCCCTCATTCTACAGTACTTCCTTCCCAGCATTTTGCTGGCATTCCCCGTTTATTTGATACATCAGTTTAATTACTCCTAATTACCTTTTTCAATAAAGACTTATGTGGCCAATTACAGCTGCCATTGAATTAACCCTTTGAGTGCCAAGGTGCCTGCGACACCACCAGCGTAACCCAGCTTCTTTGTCACATCTCGGTCCCATGAGCGCAAAGTCGTTGATGACGGGAACATAAGGGGACCTCCCCTACCATCCCTCAGTCTACTAGGTCATGTTAACAGGATCTCACCCTACAAAGGAGCTGAAAGCCCATTAAGTAGCCACTCTGTCACTGGGCCCCTGCAGTGCCAGACCCTATGATGTTGTGGCTAAGTCATGGGTAAGCAAAGGGTTAGAATGAATAAGTCATCTAAAATGATGACTACAGAGTCACTTTCTGCTGTGACGATTTACAGAAGATTTGAGATATCGTAGAATAGATAAGTTAACATTTGCCAATGGGACCGGGATTTAGAAGTAATTCTGTTCGGGAAGGTACGGTATAACGACTGACTCATTTAAATTACAATGTTCTGTGTTACCTTCACAGGCCCATAATGTGTTCTGTTTAATTTGCATGCCACAAAGTCAAATGCTTGCCATCCAAGGGAAATTACAGGAATAAGTTTTACCAGCAGACATCACTATTTTAAATATTAACAGTTTTTGTATTTTATTACATATGGTTTATTATTACTTCTGGAGAAACCATAATAAGAGAGCCCTGAGAGATAGGGAAGGCTGGCATGAGTCAGGTGCTAATTCCCTTACTATGCTCCCTGGGTTAGGGGGTGAAAAGGTTCCCTCCCCTGTTGAGGTGGCTAGCTGGGCAGGGTAGCTCTCCCCCACCCCTTTTTCTTTTTTAGGGACTCGGCAGTTAGAGCAGGCCAAGAGGCAGAGAGGAGAGCAGGGGGTTAATAAAATGGAGGAGGGGTCAGAGATGATCACTGGGAGAGGGGGAGGAGGGGTTGGTAACAGCTATATGGGATGGGAGAAGCTGGGAGCAGCAGTAACGCGCTGCTCGGAAGAGAAAGAATCTGCCCTTCTGCAATGGCAGAGATTGAACTGGCTGAGGAAGACCTCCTCAGAAGGTTGAGTGTAGTGGTTTGTCAGCGTGGGTCAGTCTGGCTCAAGGAGGGTCTGAGCATGCCAGCGGGATGGGGTGAGGGAGTGACGGTGGAGGAGGAGAATCCCCTGCAGGAGCGTCAGGATGCCTGATGCAGAGAACTGTCATGGTTTGGATCCTCTCGAACACCCCAAAGGGGGTGGATTCTATGAATGAATACAATTTCTCTAAGCGTCAGCCACTGGGTATTGTGCCTGGTAGGAGCCACTGGAACTGGTTTGTTCCTCCACAGCTTCGGTCGGCATATTGTGACTGTCAGATTGACAAGATTATGAATACATGCCTGCTGCAAGACACCATTCATTGTGTGGGACACCAGGGCTTGTGAGGGTTACGGTGGAGAGGTTGGTGGTTTGCCATGGGATTCACTTTACAGTGGGTTCACCGGCATCTGTGTCTCCTCATACCGCTAAATTCACCCCCGTCCTGTTTGGGATTCCGTTAACACACAAGGAGTTTATGAAGTCAATACATTCAATACAGCCTGATCGTTTGCAGTATATACATGGACTTTTTATCTGAAGATTTATATTATTTATCCTGATAGCTTTAGAGCACCAGTTTCGGGGGTCATCCCTCTTTCTTCTCAATACTTGGCTAACAGAGCTTAGCGGATCTGTCCCTAAGAACGGTACATTACAAACAAAACCAAAATTTTGATCTTTGAATTTCAAACTTCTCTAGTCAGATTAATCCATTGGTTTCAGTCTTCTGGATCTCTAACTAAACTTAAATAAATACAGAGAGAATAACATCTAGTGTAATGTGCTAATTAGAAAAACTGTAGGAGATAAGCAATATCATGTTATTAGGTCTCTATACAATGCTTAGAACAAAACACAAAATGAGTACTGTATAGTGACAAGAAAAATTACAAGGAATACAAATGTATTTTAATGGCTCACCGTTATGAATTCCCATTCAAATTAGCAGAGATTTTATATCTAGCAGTACTCAAGAGCAGAATTTAATTTTTTAAGCATAGAAAACACAGATTTTGTTCCGGGTGTTAATAGACAAAGTCAATAATGCCTTACAAACTCAGAGCAGCGTGAAAATGATAACACACTTATTTCCCGCTGGTTGCTTTCCTAATTTATGGATCCATGTTATTTACAAAGTGATAATGAATTTAGCGACAACATTATTTCCAAGCCCAATAAATGTTGCCCCGTTAATATTTAATGAGATGATAGAAGTTGTTCCATAAATGAAGTGCATGGTTAATGAAGTAGGTGTTATTGAGTCACTAGATTTATTTGGCCTATATTTATGGAGAAAATTAGAATGAGTAGCAGTGGTTAACCATTACATTGTAAGTTAGGTGGAACCCCATTGTTCTAGTATTGTAGGGTGTGAAGAGAGAACATCAGTGGAGAGACATCATGCTCTGCAAAGTCTTCAAGAAAATTGAATCCAAAAGACAGCAACCCAGAAACCAACATCTAACCTTCTGATTTTCAGCGGGGGCAAAAGAATAAGGAGGCACTCATCTACTATATAGAGATGGGACAAAACTGGTCAAATTCAATCCATGTGCTTTCCGTACTGGTTTTACTAAAAATCTGATCGCATACGGAAATCCACAGACAGATTGGACACATACATAGACTACATTTCACAAGTTGTTACCAAATAATCCTCTTCCCAAGATATACATTACATACATTTAGTATGTGTACAGAATCTCTAATATTTGATTTCAACTCCACAAGATATTTCTGGAGAAAAAGATCTATAGACTGTGGCATGTTTGCAGTCATATAATTTATACCAGAAAGAATAGGTCTCCCAGGGGGATTTACTAGACATGTTTGTGCCTTTAGAACGTGATAATATAATGGTATTTTGGGAAAAGGAATATATTAAAAAATATTTTTATAATTTAATAATAATGTCTTCAACAAAAGCCTTAAATGATAAAAACAGTGATTGATATTCATTTGTATGATTACAATTTAGTTTCTTATGAGGAAAAATCATTTAGAAGTCTATAGGCTTCCTTGAGATACTCAGCTCTATCGTGGATGATAACATTGCCTCCCTTATCACCTTGTCTGATGGATACATTTGTATTCCCCATAAGATCTTTGAGAGCGAATTTCTCTCCATGTGATACATTTTGTTTATACATACTGTAGACTTACACGTACTGTAGTGTTTATACGTACTGTAGTGTTTATACACACTGTAGTGTTTATACATACTGTAGTGTTTATACACACTGTAGTGTTTATACATACTATAGTGTTTATACATACTGTAGTGTTTATACGTACTGTAGTGTTTATACACACTGTAGTGTTTATACATAATGTAGTGTTTATACATACTGTAGTGTTTATACGTACTGTAGTGTTTATACATACTGTAGTGTTTATATATACTCTAGTGTTTATACTGTATGTACTGTAGTGTTTATACGTACTGTAGTGTTTATATGTACTGTAGTGTTTATATGTACTGTAGTGTTTATACAAACTAGTGTTTATACGTACGGTAGTGTTTATACAAACTGTAGTGTTTATACGTAATTTAGTGTTGATAGGTACTGTATTGGTTATACGTACTGTAGTGGTAATACATTCTGTAGTGTTTATACGTACTGTAGTGGTTATACATACTGTAGTTTTTATACGTACTGTAGTGTTTATACGTACTGTAGTGGTTATACGTACTGTAGTGTTTATACGTACCATAGTGTTTATACGTACTGTAGTGTTTATACGTACTGTAGTGTTTATACGTACCATAGTGTTTATACGTACTGTAGTGTTTATACGTACTGTAGTGTTTATACGTATTGTAGTGTTTATACGTACTGTAGTGGTTATACGTACTGTAGTGGTTATTGTCACTGTAGCTAGTGACAGGTTTATAAAACACATAAGATATACAAATAACAGACAAGAATTAGCACTTACTTAAGGGTTGAACAATGAAGCCATCAGGATACAGGATTGGAACTTCATCTAGCAATACAGGTTCAGATGAAGACATCACGAAGAGACATGAAAGACAATGGGTATAGGGCTTACACTTGTTTATATGGAGTTTCAGCCCTCATACCTTAACCTTGGGGCGCCAGAATGTCTAGCAGACTCCTTTGAAGTCAGGCAACCCTTCTGTCTGTAAGTGTGTATTATGACACTTACAGACCACTCAGGCTCTGCGTTCCCCCGCCCTATTGTACACAATCAGAGTGGTCAGCTTTTGATCAGAGGGTTTATTGTAGACCACTGGTCTCCCCCCTGAACATTAACACAAAGCAGAGCCAGTAATTTTCCCGGGCTTTTATACCAGCCTTGCAAAACAGTATATTCTTTAATATCTACCTATATTAAAATAATCTGTTCTGTGGGTCTGAACGGGCTGAGATTTGCCAGGTCCTCATGCCGGAGGACCCTTGCCATAGTGGCCAAGTTTCAGCCTTCCACGGCCCCCAGAACCGGAGATACCAAAAACAAGTTAAAATCCCCTATTAACTTTAATACAGGATTCTCCGCTATAGCTAAACGAAATTTCTGCTTTTCACTCTCCCATTGAAATCAACGGGCTCCGCCGCTATAGGCTTTCAATGGAGCAACTCCACCGTTGAAGTCAATGGGCTCCGCCGCTATAGGCTTTCAATGGAGCAACTCCGCCATTGAAGTCTATAGGAAAACCACAATTATTTACATTTGCGCATACTCCGTCTGGTTGATCGGAGAGGGCTGGAAATGGCCATGCAGTCATGCCAGACCAGTGACTACATTCGACCCAAATCCCAACCCTCTGGTACTCACAGAACCGGAGATATGGGCTTACACTTTTTACCCTTTCGGACTTAGCCGTTTTAACGCCACGCGGCTCTTCCCTCCGCCATTAAAGTCAATGGCGCGACCCTCGTGGTCCTTCATTCTTGGACCCGGTGGTGGTCGAGTGTGGGGGTTCCTATGGTCTAGGGGCAAAAATAATTTTATTTCTGGGTGCCCTAGAACCTAAGTTTCCCACACCAATTGTATTTGAACTTGAACTTGGTGTGATCAAAGCTCTCTTTCATATATTGTATCCGCTTCTGCGGTCTGCGGTTTGGATGGCTGCCAACCCGTTCCTGGAGGTCGGCGTCGAGGAATCCCCATTGAAATGAATGGCTACATTGACTTCCAATGGGGAACCGCCGGTCCTCCACTCGGGCGCCACCTGCAGGTCTTCTACGGAAACGGGCCCAAATCGCCGGAATCTCTATAGGGTTGTATTGAGCCCCAACGGCGACCTATGGAGAAACTGCAAAATGGAACCTGCAAAGGCGGAAAAGGGGAACAAAGGGCTATAATCACTCCTTAACTATTAACCCCTTCCCTCCCGCACCAACCCCAGTGTATGTGTTGGTGCAGACACTGGAATGGGAACAATACATATTTACAGGGGAATACACATTTGGGTACTGAAGCAGGGTAAAAACACATTACTGGACCGCAGTCCAGTTAACCCCTTGCTTCCAAGTGAGAGCAGGGGGTGGCCAAATGGGGTGTAACCCCTTTAACACCGGGCCAAACCCCCTCTCCCATGAGTTATACATACTGTAGTGTTTATACGAACTGTAGTGTTTATACGTACTGTAGTGTTTATACGTACTGTAGTGTTTATACGTACTGTAGTATTTATATATACTGTAGGGTTTATAAAAATTGTAGTGTTTGTTTATACGTACTGTAGTGGTTATACGTACTGCAGTGTTTATACATACTGTGTGTTTATACATACTGTAGTGTTTGACAAAGTGAGAATATGATGCAAGGACATAAACAGCACTGGGATCTAAGCCGCCAGTTTAAGTCAACATCCATCTTAGGTGCCTCATATTGTCATGTGTGTTTGTCTGCACGAGTGTTGGTATGGAAGTTAGTTTAAAGACACGTTTTTTTTATTTTTTCTGCTCCTGAAGTTTTAAATGAAATTAAGCTGTTCAGCTAACTAAAAAACCTTGAAGAGAAGAGCAAAGTGCCAATGTTATGAAAATAAGAGACAGATAACACACTGTCTCACATTCCGAGGGAGATGCCCATGAAGTCCCATATGTAGAGAAAAGGTCAACGGCTTTTATAAGGAATATTAGCTGAGTCATTTCATTTCTAATATGAATCCCATAATAATGTTATTAACTCGATGTGTTCATGTTCATATTTTGTTTATCTTATATGCTTACGTAGTGACGCACACGCAAACTCGTTTAGGGGGCGTGGGCTTAGTATTTTGTGTATAAATAAGGCCTGTATGCCAGTATCTCGTTGGGGGAGTTTTATTTTGAAACTGCCTCCTGCGTGTGCACCGTACACTGCAATAAACTTATTTGTCATTCTGCAATATATCCTCAGATTGATGACTCTTATTTATCCACGCTTTCACAGATGGTGCTCCGAATAGGAACCCAAATATACCGGAAACTGAGCACCTGAAAAAACCACTCTTCGGTCACTCAAATCTGAGCGCTCATAAGAATCAAGGTAAAAGGCACCTTTTTGAGGAAAGCCTGAGTTTAAAAAGTTTTTTGAGTGGTGTGTAGACAGATGTGTTTGGAAGGGTGTCTCAATCTGGGTTGACGGGTTTACCTATCAGTTTCAAATAAGTTTATTTGTCTGTTCCTGTATCCATTTTAAAGTGTTATAGATGTTAAGTTTTATTGGGACTAAGGTGAGAGTCCCTTTAAAAGTTTTGGTGTTTTGGTGATGAAGGTGAGTGTGTGTGTGCTTAAGGGATTGTTCAGACCATCCTGGGTTGTGCTGATCAGGAGGGGTCCCTGATTATACATTTGCTCTGTCTTGTCTTTAACATACCAAGTGAGTTTATTTATGGATATCTGTTTAGAAGGTTTTATCTGTATCCATGTTATAAAAGTATAAGGTTTATCAGGACTGGGTTGGACCCGCTGAAGTAATTCAATGTTTTCTTGGGTATAGTTATGGTGAAAAAATATGATTGGGGAACAGTCTCGTGACAGGTCCTTATTTGCATATTTCAGAACAATAACATGCCAAAAGAGTTGTACGCAATCAGCTTGCGCTGATTATTGTATCAGGAGTATTGTACAGGTCAATTAAATGTGATTACTGTAACAGGAGAATAATGGGAAACCAAAGTTCTCAAAATTTGCCGTTAGAGGTTGTGTGTCTGCAGACAAAAATAATAAAGAATGGATACAGAGAACAAGAAGAGACAATATAAATATGTTTTGTTGGCCAATGAAAATACACATGCAAGTTCAAGTGAAAAAACACATGTAAGGCCCAGTAAAAAACATGCCACCCTAATGAAAAAAGTTTGTTTGCAATAAATTATTATGGAAGGAAGCGTGAACCTATGGGCAGCCGCACCGGTTTTCTTATTCGTAAAAATGTGAACGCAAGGGCTCATAGTGGAACCTTCTAACTTTCAGTGATCCCTGTGTGTCTGTGGCAGTATAAATCTTTGGATTTTATGAGGTTTTTGTGGCTAAAGTCATGCATGGCAGGCCCGGCTGACTGAAAGCCGCAGAAATCAGGTGTAAACATATCAGCTTTTCCTTCCATTTCCCCACAAGCAATAAGTGGTTATAAATCATTTCCTGATATAAACTAGAGTTTCGGTGCCGGCATGTAAAATTGTTGTGCCCTTAATGGAAAGTTGCCAGATGGATTTGATACCCTAATGAATTTTTCCTTAATGATTACCTGTGTGAAAGATAAACCATGCTAAGTATCACGTATACACAAATCACCATCCAAAAACTTGCAAGTACGTACAAAAACATGAATACTATTTGCTCACAATGAAATCAAATGTCTGCAAGAAAGAGAATCAGAACAGCAGCAGCACAGATCGTGCCCCCACCCTTTTCTCCAGCTCGAAGAATGGGCCAAGATACGAAAGTTAACTCAAAAGCTCCGGAGCTTCAGAGTAGTTTTAAAATCAGGTTATTTATGAGAATAATGAAAGAGAAGGGAATTTTTATTAATTTAGTTGCAGGATTAAATTGTTTGGGAATAGGTGAAAAAAAAATTATTTTATGTGTTCGTTATTTTTGTGATGTTGTTTGGCTGTGTATGAGAGGAGTTTTTGTATTGTGTGTTCTGTATTGTGTGTAACCGGTAAAAACACATTCCAATTAATGTGTTTAAATATGCGGATAAAAGCTCACAAGCATTTTTGAATTATATATTGTATTGTATGTTTTTATGTATATAACGCCATTAATATGCATAGCGCTGCACAGGAGTAGTGCACGTCGTAATCATATAGGTTGCAAATGGTAAAGGTAAGAGGTCATGGAATAAGTGATCCAGACATAAAAGTGACATTAAGGAAGAGAAGTCCCTGCACTGAGGAGCTTACAATCTAATTGGTAGGTAGGGAAAGTGTACAGAGACAGTAGGATTTGATTAGAAGCCAAGAGAGGGATTTCAGGAGGGGAAACGCAGAATCAGAGTTTAAAGAGAAGAGTGATTCTGGCAGCAGCGTTTAGGATACATTGTAGGGAAGACAGGTGAAAGGCAGGAAGGCGGGATAACAGGGGATTATAGTTATCAAGATAGGAGAGAATGAGGGCCTGAATTAGAGTTTTAATAGTTGAGCAACAGAGGAACAGGTGTATATTTGTGATATTATAGAGGAAAAAAGCGACAGGTTATAGAAATGTTTTGAATGAGAGAGGAGAATATGAGAGAGGAGCAGAGTGTGACCCCTAAGCAGAGTGCTTGGGCTACTGGATGGAAGATTCAAGAGTAATGTGGATTGAGATAATAGGGTCAGGTTTGGGAGGAAGTATGAGGAACTCTGTTTATGCCATATTAAGTTTAAGGCGAAGGAGGGCCTTCCAGGATGAGATAACAGAAGGACATTCAGAAACTTAGGTTTGTATGGCAGGTGTAAGGTCAGGGGTTGAAAAGTAAATATGGGTGTCGTCAGCATAGTGGTGATATTTGGACCCAAGAGATGTCATTAGGTCACCTAGAGAGAGTGTGTACAGAGAAAAGAGAAGAGTGTGGTCCACAGAGGCAAATGCTTCAGAGAGGTGGAGTAAGATGAACAGAGTGTAATGACCTCTGTCTTTGGCAACATATAGGTCATCAGTTGTTTTAGTGAGAATTGTCTCCGTGGAGGGAGCAGTGCAGAAGTCAGATTGTAGAGGGTTAAGGAGAGAATGGGTGTTGAGAAAATGGAGCAAGCAAGAGAATACAAGACAAGTTCAGTAGTTACTGTAGAAAGACAGGTAGGGTCAAGCTTGCTATTTTTGAATCATGGTATAACTATAACATGTTTGAAGGAGAATGGAAATGTATCAGATTAGAGGGAGAAGAGGAGATCAATAGTGATGGTGACATTCTCTTCTGATACAGGGGGAAAAGAGTCAAGGAAAGCAGGAAGAGAGCAGGAAGCGGTGTAGGGTAGAAGGAGGAAACAGAGGCAATGTTCTGATGTATGGATTTCACCTTTTTCTTAAAATAGTCAGCAAAGTCATGAGGTGAGATGAAGGAAGAGTTAGTGTGGGTTAGACTTGTGAGTGTTGATTAATGGAGAGAAGTAGGTTTGCTTAGCGTGAGAAAGGGCAGAATTGAAACAGGATAGCATAAATTTGTAGTGAAGGAAGTCTGTGAATCTATGAGAGTTCGAACAGAAGGCATTAAAAAGAACTGAGTGGAGGGGGATAGCAAGAGCGTGTGGGAGCTATTTGTGTGTTGAGAAGTTATATAACCTCAGCTATATAAAAGCGCGTTAGTTAATTTTTGTGAGGCCATAAAAAATGTAGTTCTTAGGGCTCTGGATAAAGCTCCATGTATTTAAACTTTAAGCAAAAGTTCCAATCCAATAATTTTTATTTTTCAGGAAGAAGCCGTGGTGTGCCGTTATCTTATCTGTTCAGGGTCAATTGGCGAAACGCCCAGAAACAAGATGGCTTTTGGCCCGGGAACAAGTCTTATAAAATCATTTTTTTTCCTTTAGTCAAATGCAGAGTGTATTTAATAATACACTGGCGACACACTTTATTCGAGCTCGGCTAGTCCCACGAATTCGGGTATACCCGGGTGTATTGAGGTTTGTGACTGTTTTCTGCCCGAGTGCATTGGGTTATTTTCCAGGCAGGGATTGAAGCATTTTATTCCCGCTGGCTGCAATACTGCACAGTATATATATATATATACTGCATTACAATTCATGAATTTATGCCATCTGGTAGACACGCGAAGCATTGCAGGCTATTAAATCCTAATCATTATCATTTAACAGATCAGCCGCCCGTCAGCCAGGCATGAAACCAGGCTGGGAAGGCAAACACAACGGGGCTTGTCAGAGGTGAGGAGCGGCGCATTCCAGGTATCTGCCAGGTACATACTGGGTATTTGCTCGAATAAAGTGTGTCGGTGCAGTATAAAGCTGACCATGTGCTCAGCACAGTGCAAGGAGATTATATAAAGCAAGAAATTAGTGTGAAGTCTTATACAAAATCATTTGTCTATTAACTGAATATGTGATATATGTTATAACTTTTAACCATTTATTTTTTCCAAATGTGTCCCTAAGCAGTGGTTATTGTCAAATTTTTTGTGTAATATAGAATGGGTTTGCCAGGAAGGGGTGAATTGGGAGTCACCTTTCATTTGTGGGTGTGTCTTGTGCATAGGGTTAAATACAGGGGATACATAGTTGCAAAAGCAGTTACATAAGTGAACAGGGTATACATTATATACAAGGCATTTCAAATTTTTAGCAGAATAGTTACAGTGGATTGTTTGGGTAAAAGCCAGATTGGGATTGGCTAGGGAAATTTGTATGGGTAAAATAATTGCTTAATTGGGGGTGAATATTTTTTCCATGACAGTGGATAGTATTGGAGAAGAGAGATTGGCCTTTAGTTTGAGACAGTGTTTTTTTGTCCCCACTTTTGAAGATTGGGACAAACTCTGGCAGATTTCCAGGTCGTAGGGATATGGCCTGCAGACAGGATAGAATTAACTATGGAAGCAATTAGTTTGGCAATGGCTGGGGCATCAAGTCTTATGAACTTTGAGGGTATCAAAGACAGGTTCACATTGGCTACTTAGTTTTAATTTGAGGAACATTAATAGGGAATACCTCTGTCTATATGCGGATGCTAAGACAGGAGTAAACACATTGATACAAGAATTTATTCCTAGGTATAAATTATCTCCCTATGAGACACTTATGGGATGACTTGTGACTATCAGCAGTTCAAAGAACGAATTAAGGACAATGTTATTGGTAATAAAACAATAAGTCTTGGATGCAACTAATACATTTTTTTGAGTCTCTCTAGGCAAAGTTGAAAGTGCACCTACTCGAGATGGGGTTAATAGTCAAATATGTCCTACGCAAGCATGCTCTTCATCCCAGGTGAAAAGGCCTATACTAACCACCAATACAGCAATTAAAGTGGCAGAGTTCTTTTCCTGGACCCAAAGTACAGTAAAGCTCGTTCCAGCTCCACCAAAGACCAAAGTCACCTAAAGCACAGCCACATCAAGTTAACGTCTTGCCGAGTCAAAACTCTAACCGTTAACCAACGAGGAAAATAAGACACCAGGCTAAGGCCCGGTTTTATCAGAACATTTCATTTGTTCAAAGACTCAATATTTTTATTCTTAGAGTGTGTTAAGTTAGAAATTTAAGATGTATGTACAATTGAGCCTTGATGGGAGGATTGGTTTCCTGGAAGCGTGGCTTGTGAAAGCTCTTGTATATGTTTTGGCAGTACTCATCACTCTCTATGTATGTGTACTGTGCAGCAAAACTTTGATCCACAAGTGTGTTGCACCTCCACCGAAAGGAGGGTGTCACCCAGGGGCGTGTGTCAGCCACAAGGAAAGGATCATAAGTCAGCCATTTTGACCATCGCAGACATCGTCTTTTCTGATATTCTGAGTGAATGATGTATATAATGCGTGCAGGGGTGAGGATCAGGCATCCGCTTCCACAGATACCAAACCCCTTTCAATTCTCAGTAATAGAATGTTGTGATGATTCTGAAAATATATGATGATAGAGATAGATGCCATTTCCTGTATCTAGCAACTGCATACCCCAAGAAAGGTTGCTTGCATAAAATAAGGTTTTTAGAATTATGTGTATAATTTCTGTATTTTCCCATTTTTGAAGTGAAACTTCTTTAGTGGCACCTCATTCGAATTGGGGCAAAAATGGATTGTGGAGACAGAAATGAAACGGATGTGACGTCAGTGCTGGCAGTTGAGGCCGGGCTGTGTTCTGGCTCAGCCCGACCCCAACACTGACATGATCCACACCGCTCAAAAAATCAGATACGGCGGCGGCGGCGATAGCCACCGGCGCCGCTCCTAATGGCCGCCGCACCTCCCACACGGCTGCTGACATATGCGGCGCGGCGCCGCTCCTAACGGCCGCCGTTCCCCTCCTGCTGCCCGCTACCGTGCCGCGCAGTTGTGATGGCGCCACTGACTCCCAATCACCGCGGGAGGAGTGGGGAGGGGGTGGCACGCAGCCGCTATCTGCCCCCGGCGGGTGCAGGCCCAGCAGCACACTGACCTGGTGCTCCTGCAGGTCTTCCCACTCCCGCAGCGCCGGCAAGCTCACGGCCGCTGTTCCCCGCCCGCTGCCATGCCGCGCATGTGCAGTTGTGATGCCGCCGCTGTGATGGCGCCGCAGAAGCGGCTGACAGCGGCACCGTTCCACCAACACGCTCCTTGGCAGCGGCGCCATTCCGCCCTCACGCTCCCGTTTGCCCCACACAGCGCCATTCTGCCCTCCA
>NC_134492.1:53005947-53145947 GCF_040206685.1 Ascaphus truei
TAATAATCTGTAAGACTGTGGTAAACAGCCTCACATGTGCTGCAAATGTCAGCAGGAAACAGTGCAGGCCTTTCTTTATGTACACTAATGTAGGAGCTGTTCATTCTATTCCATTCCCAAACCCCTTACTTGATTACACTGGTATCCCCTGCAGCCAAACACCACTATTTTCAGTTCCTGAGATCCCCGGATTCTTGAGATCCTTACCAGGCAAGTTACCGGGTTTACATTTTGGTCAGGGGAAACAAAATGGCTGCCAAATCTCTAGCTAACAAGAAGCTGCAACATCATAATTGGTGCTTGGATTCCTATTGGATGGCATTTAAATCCACTGTCAAAACGGGAAGAATTACCAGTAACTTCACCAGGAATGATCTTGGTGTAAAAAAAACAATGAAAGTTAATGTGGATTGCTCGTATAATGTGTGATGTCCTAAAAGTCACCTTCCTATCCCTGCGAGTGAACGTAAATACTTACATTAATATTAATCTATTTTTGTTTTATAGATCAGATCATAAGTAGACTTTCCCATCTACGCTGTCTCACTCTATTACCACATTGTCTTGTAGGTCATTTTAACAGGAAACTCAAGGTTGTTAAACACACTTTAATAAGATTGTGCTATTCATTTCCTACGTTCTGCGGCTGTGTTTGATAATTAATTGTGTTCTTTGTACATTCAGAGGAATCAGAAAGTAAACAGGCTTGGATTGCTTTTATTTCTTTTTTAAATACTGTACCATAAACTTTCACCTATTATCAAAATGAATCTTTCATTTAATGTTGAAAAATGAACCAATGGCAAATTCTCATTAATGTTAGAAAAATATAAGGCTGCAAAAGTTACAGTTTTCTTAGCTATAAACCCGTTGTTATTTTTGATATCTCTGTCTTACTGTATTATAACATTCATTTGTCCGCCCCTCAGTGAGATATAGCTCATCAGTAACATTATGATGCACATAGCCTGGTGGCAGATTTAAATAGCTATAAAGTTCAGAGAGAAAGCAGACGGAGAAAAAGAGGAAGTGAGATGGCGCGTGAGGAGAAAGCAGGAATGTTGGAGAAGGAGAGAGAGGAGGAAAACATTGGGGACATCTTAAGGTATTAATTTAAAGAGATGCGACGGAGAGAGAAGCGGGGGAGAAATAGAGAATGAGGCAGAAGAGAGGGAAGGAGGGAGGAGAGAGAACATGGGGAAAGAAAGAAGTCAAACCTGTAATTATTTTACGCAGGGTGGCGTTGGAGAGCGAAACGCACATTGGCTGAGCTCTAGTTAATTAAAATAAAATGCTCCTGCTTTAACCCTTTATTGGGGGATGTTGCTTTAAAGCAGTAATCCTGACTGCTCGACAATTGTTTTCACAATTTCATTTCATTACAGCATTCAAACCGGGTAATTCCCGGGAGCTAAAACACCTTATTTTTAGCACCAAGGAACCCCCAGTCCTGATATACTAATCGTTGTAGTAACTTGTTCTGTCTGAGCACATAATATAGCTGCCAAATCTTACTGGTCAATTGGAATTTCCAACAGCATCATTTGTGCCTATCTATTTCCATGTAGTACCCTAGGGATTCTAAACCGGTAACTGTGGCTTCCTGAGCTATACATAGTTTGGTTCAGCTCTTAATTGTCCCACTGTTCAAATGGGGTAATAAGCAATAATACAATTTAGGGGTCTATATATCAACACAGAGAAAAGTGTGTTTTGATGTATTGCTCTATTGGTGGTTTTTTTAGCAGAGCTGTGGCATATGTACACACAGTTTCTTACACAATTAGATACCGATGTAGTAAGACTTACTGCCTCTGAGACTGCAGACCAACAGGCTGAAATCTGCGGCCCATGTGGGGTTGGTCCGCGGCCCCCAAAAAGCAGTACATATTGTGACCCTAGAGGATTAAAATGAATCGTTCCAGGCCAGACAGTCTGTAATAGTTCAGCATAGGCGTCCCAGAGAGAAGACCTCTGTGTCTCCCCAGAACAAATCTTACAGACCCTTGTCTGTCCTGCCCCTTGATGATCTACTTTAGATGCCTGAATATGGACCTTAACACCATGACGGGAATGCTAGAGGACAATGTGACGGTAGGGGTAGCCAGGCTCACATAATAAAGGTGAAGCCCAGCTGGCTACCCTTAAAACCATGTGTATCTGGCCCCTCTGTGGATTCGTATGGCCAGTAAATTTTTTGTAGTGTAACCCCTTCCAGAGAAGAGCATAATCATTGTCTGATCTGGGAGGGGATAATTTGTGTTTATTGGGGGGAAACAGGGAACGTGAAATGTATATACTTAAAATCACTTTATTCCCTGTAAATGGTATTCCCCCAGCTAGCCAGCCGAGTAATGTAATTTGTGTTTAAACATTTCTATACAGGCAGACTCGGTAATTCACTTAGCCAACCTACTGGCATAGAAATGCCGGATCAAGACAAAGGCAGGGAGCGGTTAGGTGTCAGGACATGGTGAGCGAGGAAGAGCGATCGATCAGGTACGGGGATGGGCTCTCAGCAGGGTAGAGCCTTTGTTCCCCGCAGACTCTGAGGCGCCTATCCAGCGGGCGGTATAGGGCTGGACAGGGGAAGCCATTGCAGGGATGGAGCCCGTAGGTGCGTGTTAGATCTCTACAGATCAGGTCCTTCTAGGGCAAGCAAAACATTTCTCCCGGGAGCTACTGAAACGCAACAGATATGAGATTATTTCAAATAGTATAGCATACGAGCTCGGAGCTGTAAGAATTCAAGGAGACTGGTTTTTGAATTCTCACAACTAAATTTTAATGGTTCACAAGCAGGCTTTTTACATAAGGCAGGGACAAAAATACAGTTGTCATCTGTTACAAATATGGGTACACATCTAAATTTACATGTATCCTTCACATAATGCCTTTTCTGTAGAGCTTAAAAAATTTAACTGCTGAGCAAGAGGAATATACAATGGTGACTTATAAGGCAGCCCTATCCTCTGTAGTCTTGTTTTAACACCATTTGACAGGCACTAAACAGTTGGTCTAAAGCTATTTACAATAGCCTCCCGTGAAAATAGCAAGGCCAGCGTATTCTGTTTAACCTTATCAATTCCAGAAGACAGAAGACAGTTTTAACCTTACAGTGCGATTTTTATTGACCAGTTCAAATTTACTGCTCTCCAGCAGCCCAGTCATCAAGGGCCAGTCCTGAGTGCCTAAGCACGCCCCCCATCTTACTGGTACAGCCAATCCCAAGCCCCCTGCTGGGGATTGGCTGCACCATCTCAATCCATGCTTTAATTGGTCGACGGCTCTTTCTCCATAGAAAAGATAGGCATCAAAGTCTATGTAAGGAGCGCTGCCGATCAGAGTACCAGACTAACTTGGAGTTTGACGGAGAAGTGACTGGCGGGAGTTTCAAAGTTGCTATGGCAAGAATATCACTTTGAGGAACCGGGACGTAAAGTGGACAGGTTAAGCCTATCTGAAGCAGGCCCTGCACCTAGTAAAGGCTAGAGTCTTCCCCCCAGGCGATGAGTCTATGATGTAATTGTGTATTTTGTATGTTTGCTGGCTTAACATAATAAACTCCATTTATTCAACTTTTTTGTCCCGTCTGTTGATAGTGATCCCGGTGTTAAAAGTACTGGTCTCCCGTGACAGACCATATTTGGTCATCAAGGACAGGACTTTTAAATATTTTTTCTATAATGGATTGAAGCAGGGGTTTCTGGAGGTGAACCCCAATTCCTTTCAGGTCTGCAGACCCCATGCTTCCCGAGATATGGAAGGGGTGCCAGCATCTCAATACTGTTTTAATGTCCCTGTCACATGGACCGTGACGCATCATATTTATACTTAAAGGAGATACCGGCACCCCTTACCGGAACCATCTCAGGAAGCAGGGGATCCCTGCAGCTGAAAAGAATGGGGTTCCGCTCTGGAAACTCCATTCTTCAAATCTATGTAAAAATAATAATTAAAATAGTGTGAACTGCGGTTAGAGCTGTGCGGGGAGACACAGAGAGAGACTTCTTCTCTCTGTACAGCTCTTACTGACTAGTAGCGGCACAATAGGATTAATGCTGCAGGAGTCTCATTCAGAAACATGGACCCCCGCTGTTTTAATCCTTCTGAGAAGCTTACTGCCCTTCTGGCTGTGAAAGTAGTACTGTAGCTGTGATACGGACACCGTGCTCCAGCTGGCTTAGCCCGCCCAACATCGCGGCACTGAGGGCAATATGTCTTGCCACATCTTTATCGATACATCTCACCCCTAGTTCACACCTGTTGTTCAGGGGTGTGATAATCTGTGCACCATGTAACTCCTCCCCAACTCCCTCTACTGAATCTCCCCATGGTGTAAGATGGGGCAGAGATGCAGAATGTGATACATCTCATTATATTCTGTGGACATGTAACTCCTCAATTCCCCTTACTGACTCTCCCCAAGGTGCAAGCTGGGACAGAGATACAGAATGTGATACATCTCATTATAATATGTGCACCATAAATCTCCCCCCCAACTCCTCCTACTGACTCTCCTCAAGGTGCAAGATGGGGCAGAGATGCAGAATGTGATACATCTCATTATAATCTGTGCACCATATAACTCCTCTCCAACTCCTCCTACTGAATCTCTCCAAGGTGAAAGTTAGGACAGATGGGGCAAAATACTTTGGTACATTGGCACAGGGTGAAAATACATGGTTTTGCTCCAAAACGGTGTTGGTACTTAAACTGTTAGGCGGGATTGCCGCTTAAACTAAATTACACTTTACAGAGATACTGGTTGGCAGTTACTGGTAAATAGGATTCACTTACCCCGAGATATCGTCTCAAATTCTATCTGGTTCAGACAGATACCGCAACAAGAGCAGTAGAAGTCATGATGTTTTCCCAGTTAGTTAATAAATTGTCACTGTTATCTGTGCTGTGTTTGATCCACTTGCTCTCCATGAAGTGATCCAGAGTGTAAACTTGGATCCCTCTGTGGAATTCCAGTAACTGAGGAATGACCTCTAGTAGATACGGATTAGGAAAACTGTTATGTGAACATCGCTTTGTGAATCATTTGTTTGTTCTAATGGGTTTATCATACATGTTGTACATTTGTAGAGTTCGTCGTTAGCTCTTCCCTGAATCCCACTGCCTTAGGAATCTTCTAGGAAAGTGACCAATGAACTTGGTAACTAAGTGCAGATACAGGCATTTTTATGTCATCAACGCATCATAAAGACTTGTCCTTCAGCATTCTGGTCTTCCAAGCAACATCCAAATGAACTGCTTTAGTTAATTAAGGAATGAAGTCCTAGTTCAGGGGTGGCCAACTCCAGCCGTCAAGGGCCACCAGCAGGGCAGTGTCAGGGTCATCCTAAACATTCTGCTCACAGCCACAGTTCCTTTGTCTGTCCACTGGGTGTGCTGCTGTTTTCTGTCTGCTCTGGGTTTTCCTGTCTGTCACCTCTTGGTGCTCCTGTCCTCTGTCCCTGCCTGTCTTTATAGTTTCCTGTTTCTCCTTGCCTTTGTTTTATGTGCCCGACATCCTCTGCCTGATCTGACCTGTTGCTGTTTCTGTATTAGTTCTGCTGCATATTAAAGGTCCTTGCCTACAACTGGCTTGTCCTCGTTTGTCCTGCTTCCCGGTCCCAGTCCTGTTCACTTGTCCAGTCCTGTTCCCCTGCCCTTTTCCTGCCTTTCTGATGCCGACCTCTGCCTGTGACCCCAACTACGATTCCTCCTGCCTGCTCGGGACCCCTCCCAATCACCCCAACTACGATTCCTGCTGCCTGCACTGGACCCTTGCCTGTGACCCCTGACAATCTATGCCTGCCCTCTCCTGTTCTGGTATTCGAGGTCATACATGCACCTGGAGTCGGTGACAGTCAGGTTCTAAGGATATCCCTGCTTCAGCACAGTTGTCTCAATCTGTTCCTCAGTCAATGACTGAGCAACCTTTGCTGAAGCAGGAATATTCTTAAACCATGACATGTTGATGGCCCTTGAGGACGGGAATTGGTCACTCCTGTCCTAGATTCTCTAAAGGCCGATAAATGAAAAACAATTGGCATTAGCAGTATTTACCAACAATTTTATTTATTGACTAATTCACTGAAGCCATATCGCCAGTCATGAAGCAATATTAACAGGGGTTTTACCTCAACAATATGTCTGTGTCACGCTTGTGCTCCTACACACAAGCCGAGTGAAGGGAAGGGACCCGATAGCGAGGTGGGGAAGCCGCAGGAGTACCGATATAGGAGAAGTTGCCGCGCAGCTGGGGATCAGCGCACGTAGTCACGTGAGCATGCCACATGAAAAAGAATGCGCAACGCTTCCGGAGCCAAGCTCAGAGACACGACTAGTCCAGCTGCATGTGCGTGCATGCTCTGGCAGCAGAGCGAGGATGCGCGCGTTCTCAGGCACCAACGCGGAAGTGTGGGTAAGCCACAAGAGAGGAGCAGGGGGAGGTGGAGTCCAGAGCACAAGGTTACACTGGAATTGCTTCTTGGAGGAGGTTCAGCCTCCTTAAAGGCATAGGGCCAGTAACAGAAGAGTGCAGCGAAACTAAATACAAAGTAAGGGTTGTTTAGTTTAATCCTTTGGCCAAAGTATTATAAGCCTGCTACCATGTCAAGGTAAACCCTACTCAGCAGGTCTTACACTACCCGCACGTGACTAACCTCAGAACTAGAATGAGTGACTGTCCCAGAGTTCCAGGAATCAAAAAGGAGGTAAGTAAAGGTCCCAGGGACGTCCTAGGCAGGAACAGCATGTGATGGTAGTACTAGCAGGAACCAGGACAGGTAGCAACTGACTTAATTAAAGGGCAGCGGCAGCTGATAGCAATGAGAGCCAGGGAGAGGCTTACTTCCTGTCAGCAGGAAGAGGACAGGATTTGCCAGGAAGCAAAATGGCGTTGTTTGCTTCAGAATACTTAAAGACAGAGGATCTTGACTCGCACCTACAAGGCAGCGACCGCCAGACAGAGAGTCTTGACTCGCAGCTAGAGGGCGGCGCACGCCATACAGAGAGACATCAGAGAATCTTGACTCGCCGCTAGAGGGCGGTGATCAGAAGTTCAACAGGTAAGGAGGGAACACGCCGCAGGGGGCGTGTTCCGCGCATCATCACAGTACCCCCCTCTTCAGGATCAAAATCCGAGCGATCCATACCAGACTAGGGGGCAGCGATACATAGGAAGATAGGAACATAGGCCTCTGCGTGGAGAGTAGCAGCAGGCCTCAAGAAACACGGGAACACCGGCCTCTGCGTGGAGAGTAGCAGCAGGCCTCTGGGAACATTGACTCGCAGCTAGTGGGTGGCGCACGCCGTCACGTGTACACGCCACGCGTGAGAGAATGCGCGACGTGACCGGGGGTGGGCCAGCCTCCGTGGTACGAGTAGAGGAACCGCGGTTGCATGCATGCTCTGTAAGGAGAGCGGGAACAGAGATACAGCATGTAAGGAGGGAACACGCCACAGGGGGTGTGCTCCCAGATTCCTTACAGTCTGCTATACTTTAACATGGGCTTTAACAAATGTCTAATTAACAGTAAATTACTTATTTATGCACTAAATTCTGATACTTTGTGATATCAGGCTACTACCAAAACCTACAACCAAACACTGGATGGCGCTCTGCCACTCTCCTAGTGAAAAAATAAATATCAATGTGTATTACCAAAAACTGTTAGGGATTTTATCCCAAAGCTTTTCGCCTATTTCTGTAATGGCCACTATATAATGAGACAACATCAGTTTAGACAACCTAGAATAGTTGATAAAAATACACAATGTTCTGTCCAAAGCTCACTGTGGCAAGTGAGTAGAGGCATTCATTCCCTTTTTATGCACACAGAGTCCTTTTTTTCTTCTGTAAACTTTATTGGAGTACAACAGTAACAAAAATGAGGGGGGGGGGGGGACTGGGTAGGTTGCAAATATATCAGAGAATGGTAAAATACCCTACAGGTTGACAGAAAGGGATGTCACCATATCCAAAGTTCACTGCCACTAGCTCCACTTGCTGCTGTTAACACTGGGGTGCCGGGAGGCCGCTCAGGATGCAAACGCTGAGACAGTTAACCATCGTGGAGTCATCCTGGACACCACTTCCACCATTGAGGGTACAACTTGAGGTGCTTTTATACAAGTGTATAACTTCTCAGTGAATTGTCATATTAAAATAAAGGTACTACATCATGATTTTGGGGTGTGTGTGCGCTTCTATGTGCTACCGTAGGTTCCACCATTGGTCTAAGGTTCTGCAGGAAATATAACCTAGGGTATTAGAGGTTGATGTAGGGATGCCAAGAGAAGTTGGACTGTGAGCTGTCTGGTTTCGTTTTCTCATTTTCTTTATTATCTTTTACAGTGTTCACATAACGTACCTGGCACTACATGGACCCTCGCACGCCAAGGGCACTTACTGTATGATTACCAGGTACATCATGGGGAACTGCTCATTTCTAGAGGCAGATTTTGCTGACCACTCCAGGATGATCAAAATCAAACACACCAATAGAGTTCACAGGATGCATAAGTCATGAGGTTGGTGGCACTGTATGCTTACGTACTCACTGAATGCTGTATGTTACTCTTTTTCAGCAGGTTCGCAGACAATTCACCGAGCATTAAGTCAATGTGCATTGCAATTTAGTGTAATACCTTGTGCTAATTTGCAAAAATCGCAAAATTAAATTAATGCCGGCACTATAAATAGGGCACCAACCATGTTTCACTCACAGTATGGTGATATTTAGCTGAACGGTTATGGATTTGGCCCTATTACCAGTTTTTTTGAGGCTTGGCGATACATTTCACTGGGAGAAACGAATTTGGGGGGGGGGGGGGACACACTCATCCTTTCGGTAATGCATTTTGTACGGTTTCACAGATCTCTGACTCTAAGCCATGATGATTATATATATACTAGCTGAGAGACCCGGCGTTGCCCGGGATGGGGAAAGGGGAGCGGGGGGGGGGTGGAAAGGGGAGCAGAGGGAGGGGGGAAAGGGAGTGGAGGGGGGGGAAAGGGGAGCGGGGGGGGGGGGAAAGGGGAGCGGGGGGAAAGGGGAGCGGGGGGGGGGAAAGGGGAACGGGAGCGGAGGGGAAAGGGAGTGGTGCGGGGGAAGGGAGTTGTGGGGGGGAGGGAGTGGTGGGGGGGAAAGGGGAGGAGGGGGGATGGAAAGGGGAGAGGGGGGATGGAAAGGGGAGCAGAGGGGGGGGGAAAGGGGAGAGGAGGGGGGGGGGAAGGGGAGCGGAGGGGGGGGGAAGGGGAGCGGAGGGGAGGGGGAAAGGGGAGCAGAGGGGGGGGAAAGGGGAGCGGAGGGGGGAAAGGGGAGCAGGGGGAAAGGGAGTGGTGGGGGGGAGGGAGTGGGGGGTGGGAGTTGTGCTGGGGGAAAGGGGAGGAGGGGGGGGATGGAAAGGGGAGAGGGGGGGATGGAAAGGGGAGCAGAGCGGAGGGGAAAGGGAGTGGTGCGGGGGAAGGGAGTTGTGGGGGGGAGGGAGTGGTGGGGGGGAAAGGGGAGGAGGGGGGATGGAAAGGGGAGAGGGGGGATGGAAAGGGGAGCAGAGGGGGGGGGAAAGGGGAGAGGAGGGGGGGGGAAGGGGAGCGGAGTGGGGGGAAAGGGGAGTGGGGGGGAAAGGGGAGTGGGTTGGGGGAAGGGGAGCGGGGAAGGGAAAGGGGAGCAGGGGGAAAGGGAGTGGTGGGGGGGAGGGAGTGGGGGGTGGGAGTTGTGCTGGGGGAAAGGGGAGGAGGGGGGGGATGGAAAGGGGAGAGGGGGGGATGGAAAGGGGAGCAGAGGGGGGGGGAAAGGGGAGCGGAGGGGGGGAAAGGGGATTGGAGGGGGGAAAGGGGAGCGGAGAGGGGGGAAAGGGGAGCGGAGAGGGGGGACAGGGGAGCGGAGAGGGGGGAAAGGGGAGCGGAGAGGGGGGGAAAGGGGAGCGGAGGGGGGGAAAGGGGAGCGGAGGGGGGGAAGGGGGAGCGGAGGGGGGGAAAGGGGAGCGGAGGGGGGGGAAATGGGAGTGGAGGGGGGGGGAAATGGGAGCGGAGGGGGGGGGAAATGGGAGCGGAGGGGGGGAAAGGGGAGTGGAGGGGGGGGGAAAGGGGAGCGGAGGGGATGGGGAAAGGGGAGCAGAGGGGATGGGGAAAGGGGAGCAGAGGGGGGGAAAGGGGAGCAGAGGGGGGGAAAGGGGGTGGGGGGGAAAGGGGAGTGGGGGGTGGGAAAGGGGGGAAAGGGGAGTGGGGGGGGTGGATAGCAGGGGGCATATGTATTGTCATAATTTATGTATCTGCAATGTGATGGCCCCTAGGGACAGGACAGACAGACAAACACACATACGACGGTTTGAGAAATATATATTATAATAATAATAATAATAATAATAATAATATTATATATATATATATATATATATATATATATATATATATATATATATATATATATATATATATATATATAGACAAAATGAATAACGGGCGCAGATAAAAATATCAGTAATTAATACTGACATGTGTCGCTGTTGATCTCCTCTTCTCCCTCTACCACTTGCCCTCTTGACCCCATTCCCTCCCATCTCCTAAAACCTCTAGCTCCTACTATAATCCCTACGCTTACACACATTTTTAACTCCTCCCTCTGCTCTGGAACCTTTCCATCCTCCTTCAAACATGCAACAGTCATACCATTACTCAAAAACAGCAAGCTTGACCCTACCTGTCTTTCTAACTATCGACCTGTCTCCCTCCTGCCTTTTGCCTCTAAACTACTTGAACGTCTTGTATTCTCTCGCTTGCTCCATTTTCTCAACACCTATTCTCTCCTAGACCCTCTACAATCTGGCTTCCGCACTGCTCACTCCACGGAAACAGCCCTCACTAAAATAACTGACGACCTCCATGCTGCCAAAGACAGAGGTCATTACACTCTGCTCATATTACTCGACCTCTCTGCAGCATTTGACACCGTGGACCACCCTCTTCTCCTCCACATTCTCCATACTCTAGGTATTCGGAACAAAGCTCTATCCTGGATCTCATCCTACCTCTCCCATCGTACTTTTAGTGTCTCTTCTGCTAACACCTCCTCCTCCTCTATTGATCTCTCTGTGGGGGTACCCCAGGGCTCTGTCCTGGGACCTCTTCTCTTTTCTCTGTACACACTCTCTCTAGGTGACCTAATAACATCTTTTGGGTTTAATTATCACCTCTATGCCGACGACACACAAATATACTTTTCAACACCTGACCTTACACCTGCTGTACAAACCAAAGTTTCTGAATGTCTCTCTGCTATATCATCCTGGATGGCCCTCCGACGCCTTAAACTCAACATGGCAAAAACAGAGCTCCTCATACTTCCTCCCAAACCTGGCCCTACTACCTCCTTCCACATTACTGTTGGAACTACAATCATTCACCCAGTAGCCCAAGCACGCTGCCTAGGGGTCACACTCGACTCCTCTCTCACATTCGCCCGTCACATTCAAAACATATCTAAAACCTGTTGCTTTTTCCTCCGCAATATAACAAAGATACGCCCTTTCCTCTGTTGCTCGACTGCTAAAACTCTGACTCAGGCCCTCATTCTCTCCCGTCTTGATTACTGTAACCTCCTGCTGGCTGGCCTTCCTGCCTCTCACCTGTCTCCCCTACAATCTATCCTAAATGCTGCTGCCAGAATCACTCTACTCTTTCCTAGATCTGTCTCAGCATCTCCCCTCATGAAATCCCTCTCCTTTCTTCCTATCAAATCCCGCATCTCACACTCCATTCTTCTCCTCACTTTTAAAGCTTTACACTCTTCTGCTCCTCCTTACATCTCAGCCCTAATTTCTCGCTATGCACCATCCCGACTCTTGCGTTCTGCTCAAGGATGTCTACTTTCTACCACCTTTGTATCTAAAGCCCTCTCCCGCCTTAAACCTTTTTCACTGACTGCCCCACACCTCTGGAATGCCCTTCCCCTCAGTACCCGACTAGCACCCTCTCTATCCACCTTTAAGACCCACCTTAAGACACACTTGCTTAAAGAAGCATATGAATAGCACTGTGGATATTCTGAACACAGGATACATAAAGATTGGCCCCCTGCAGACGCACTTACCAGAACTCCCTCCTACTGTCTCTGTACGTTCTCCCTACCTACCAATTAGAATGTAAGCTCCTCAGGGCAGGGACTCCTCTTCCGAAATGTTACTTTTATGTCTAAAGCACTTATTCCCATGATCTGTTATTTATATTATCTGTTATTTATTTGATTACCACATGTATTACTACTGTGAAGCGCTATGTACACTAATGGCGCTATATAAATAAAGACATACAATACAATACAATACAAAAATAATACACAATGTGTCATTGTTCGGGGTAGTAACCAAATCCAAATTTTCTTGGTCCTAAAGAGAAAGAAAAAAGGGCCACAATAGTGAAGTATGAAACAGCAACTTTATATACCGTAGAAAAAGCAAATTTGCTACTTGCAACATAGCTGATAAAATCAGGCAGTGTGGGTGTGTGTCACCTCACAGACAATCAGTGTACAGATCAGCTGGCTCCTCTCTGCTTGGAATCCTCAGTGCCTGGAGTTTTTAACTCCTGCAGTGTTGTTTTGCTCTGCATGGTCGGGTGCTGCTCTAGCAGTGTAGTCACCTCTGTGGTGTTGGAATTCCCTGTCTGACTACCACGATCACGTGGCTATGATGTCACACACCAATGTCCACAGCAGTAACAGCGTGTTGGTAACACACAGACTATTGAACTATATAATGTTCTCTGGAGCCAAACATTTGATCTGTAAATAGATATAACATGTAAAAGCATTAAAATAAATGCACAGTAAAAGATGTATAGCTCTACGCGTTTCGTTCCTGGCGTGGGAACTTCTTCAGAAGTAAAAATATATATATATATACAAAAAATAAAAGAACTTGCTGTGTAAGCTAAACTTTCTCTCTTGCGATTTATTTCAGGATCCATAATCACTTACAGTAATATAGTGAATGAATGTCCCTTTTCCTTCTCTTGGCATTCAAGAAAATTAGAACAATTGTTAGTAAACAAAGAAAGAGTCATTTGGATTTTCACTAGACGAGTCTAATGAATTTATGGTTGAAGTAGACAGAATTTAGTTTTTTCAAGTGATCAAATCAAATGCATAAAAATCATTTGTCCAGGATCTAAAAAAATAAAGTAGCAGGTGGAAGGAGAAGAAACACTCATTCATCAACATGGAACGCCATAATGATGGCATCAAATAGAAAATGATGCTAATGGGTAAGTCATGCCTCCAAGTGATATACTGTACGTTATCTGAATGATAATGAACCTTATATCGCTCTTGAGATTCCAAATGACTTTACAGTCAGTCACGGCTGTGATGTACTTTTAATATATGTATTTTTTTTTTATTGATTTACTTATATCGATATGCAAATGAAACGAGTGCTATGAAAAGAAAGGAAAACTTTCAGGTTTGAAGTTCTATCTGCCCTTTCTTTCCCCTAGTGAAAGATAATAAAGTGCAAAGTGCAGTCTGCAGAAGTGTGATCCAATTTTAGGCCCACAAAATGTGGCCACGTTTTAGCATACTTTTACTACCATTCATATAGTTTCACATTGTAACACCACTCAGGAATTATGGCATTAATGGGTTAGCTCCCTTAAAACCAGGCAAGGGTGCCACATACGGGGAGCAGCCTGGGCTGGAGTAAAAGAGGAAGGATGTTATTAGGAGTAACCACGAGCCCCTGACATACGTAATCCGCCAAAAACATTTGCCCATCTCCACTCCTCACACATGGATAGGACAGTCAGAGAATGTCAGCCAGAAAAGGCCCTAAAGGGACAGGCACAAGCCATTAGGCCTCCATCCTCCATCACCAAAGGTCTTCTGTGATCCCTGGGGAGCCCATCCTTACACAAGCCTGTATCCTTAAGTGTATCTGCTTCCACCACCATTATCACATCACACAGTGGTTAAACTGCAAATACAGTATGGCTGGTGGCAGTGATATGCAAATTTGTCTATTGATAGAGTCTAAATTGCTATTTATGTCCTCTCAAACACACATTTAGACAACATGTGGAGAGACACCTCTGCACAAGAAATGAGCACCCCTGAGGTATCTGGGAAATATAATAATTATTGTAAGCCATCTTACGTTCGAACTGACTACACGCTCAGGGATGAGAGAACTGTTGATTGAACTGGGGACCCAGTGCACAGGGAATCTGTTGCATCAACCTCTCCTCATCGCGAGACTTCCCACGTTTTGAGCGTCTTGTCGCATTTTGAATTGTAAATTTTAGAAATTCTTGTTTTTACATTATACTTCTACAACTTACCCTTGGTGCGCTACGTCTTTTCTACGTTCATTGCTTCAAGATCCGGCTGGATTAACCTGGTGAGCTAGCGGTGCAGCGTGGCCGGAGTATGGTGAGCAGGTTAGGCAGAATGATAAACTCAACTTTTGGGAACAAAGACATTGACCTGTCATTGGGTTTAGATAGGGTTTTAACATTCCTGTGCAGGGGGTAATACAGGAGAGGCATGTGAATTGCAATTTAAAAATCGACTACAGCTCAAGCAGACATCGTCAGGTTAAACTACGCAAAGGGCTAAAGCTAGGGTGCATGGCGGGCCCATTCACCTCTCCCCCACTTCCACCACTGATCATTTCCTCTTTGGGCATTGTCTCTTATAAAGAACCAGGCAAACTCAAGCTCATACAGCACCTATCCTATCCAAAAGGGAGTTCGGTAAATCATGCCATGGACAAGGACATATGCAACGACCAATACCAGTCATTCGACACTGCCATAGGTTTCCCTTTTGTAAATAAGTAATAAAAAATATGTAGCCAGGTCCCCTACTTACAGGTCTGAGGGGTGGGGGGACGGCTGCAGAGCTACCCGGGTTCCGCCAGCGCTACAGGGGCGGACCCAGCATGGGTGCAGGGAGCGCTCCGGTATGGCTGAAGGCTGTCAGGGGCAGGGCTGTGTGGCGATCGGGTTGCCGGAGCTGCGCTGCGCACCCAGCAAGTGGGGGCCACCATCTTGTTTGCTTCGCACATGTGCCGTAGCAGTCTTGTGCATACTCAGTATGGCCTCTAGCAGCAGCAATCTTAGAGCCGACTCTGCAGTAGAGACCTAGGGATTACAAGTCCTAGCAGCTTCAGGGGCTGCACTACCACGTGGGCAGGAAAGCCAATAGAGCTCAAGGAGCTATGCATGCAGGATAGAATGTTGCTGACAGTTGGAGGAGGGACACCAAGGGTGAAGGTAGTGTCCGGGTGCCAGTGACTCCCGGATTAGGCCAGATTCCCACCCCCCTTGGTCCAAGATAGGCCCTAAATCCTTTCCAGATTGTGCTTGCTGTAGGGAAGGCCCTCAGATAGGAATGCTTCCCTGTTGTCACTACGCTAGTGCTGACAGGGGTATTGAGTATCACCGTCGGACGAACACCACGCGGTGTGTGTGACCTGTGGTCGTGGGCCAGACCACAGGCACAATATAGACTTTAAGGGACACCCTCCAACTGAAGCTCCCTCAAGAGGCGGACACAGCAGACGGAGAGAAAAGATCCAGTAGACCGCATCGTGGGATCACTGTGCAGTTCTGTGGCTCCATCATCTCCATATATCCTGGTCTGGATGGAGACCAGGAAGGTACCCATGTGCACCAACAGCCACACACAGGGGGTAGTGCTGCTCCACATACTTTGGGTGAGCTTGGCTCTGTGGAAACCGGGTGGTTAGGTGCCCAGGGTACCTCAGTACTTTGGGGGATCTCACCGGGGCACGTATATGGTGTGGGTACTGTATGTGGGACTGTATTATTATTTTGTTATAGATATGTGTTGGTAAAGATAAGTAGTCATACCAGTGTGTGTGTATATTTTTATTTATTACTGGATTGTCTTGAAGAGAGGTTATCCTGCATTGCTAGGATCCCTCCCAGGTGGAGGTGCTGTATAGTGATAGAACGCGATCACCCCACGCTCCCACTCAGGGCCATCTTAACAATATTAGGGGCCCCGGGCAAAGCAGTGCACGGGGCCCTGCCTACATTGTCGCTCCCAGCCTCCCACGCGCTCACTAGCAGCAGCAGGCACCGGAAGTGCTGCACTGCTAGGCTGCGAGCGGTTGTGACGTGAGCCGGGGTGCCAGGCGGGGGGAGAGCGAGTGGAGCCGGGGTGCCAGGCGGGGGGGAGAGCGAGTGGAGCCAGGGTGACAGGCGGGGGGAGAGCGAGTAGGGTTGCCAGGTGGCTTGTCCAAAAATACTGGACACAATGGTGAAAGGTGCGACGCACGCGAGAATCGTTGGTGGGGAAGAATGTTATTTATAAATGACCTGACTGTTATGTAATTTGTTCTAAATTTCACTCCAAGTATTCACCAATTTGCACCAATTTATATACTATTTCGTAAAAAATCTGGGGAAGAGTCTTGGGAGGGAGCGCCCTTCCGAGGATTGTTTTAGGAAATAGAATATGAAATAGTGCAAATTGGTGCAAATTGGTGCAAATTGGTGCATGCTTGGAGTGAAATTTAGAACAAATGACGTAATGGTCAGATCATTTATAAATAACTGACCTGTAGTCATACTGTACATGGCGAGCAAAACTAATCTTACTGCTCCTCCCACAAATTCCAAGATTGTTGCACCCCCTTCCCATCCTCTCTCTCTCTCCCCCCTTGTCCTTTCACCCCCCCCCCCTTGCTTGCCCTCTCACCCCCCTTAGTCCTCTCACTCCCCATTGTCCTCTCACCCCCTCTTTTCATCCTCTCATCCCCCCATCCCCCCTCCCTTCATCCTCTCTCACCCCCTCTCTTCATCCTCTGTTACCCCCATCCCTTCATCTTCTCACCCCCCTCCTCCCCCCTCATTATCAGTACAGTAGCTTTCAAATTTAGACTTCAAAATCCAGCTTTAAATTGCATATTAAATCATGCCATTGAATAAGTAACCTGCTCTGCCTTCTTGGGCATGATCTGTAAGTAAGAAGGTGCTGCAGAGATTGCATTGCCTTTGTGATGAGAGAAGAGATATGGAGCCTTTCTGAGAATTTACAATGGGGGTTATTTTTAATAGATCTTGAAAATGGGAAAACTGTTAGTATAGTAAAAGAAAAGTAAGGGTGAGTGAGCAATTAAACAAAGTTGCCAGTACTGTATGTACTGTCTGTCACCACACACACAGACACACACAGACACAGACACAGACACACAGACATATACATACACACTGAGACATACACACACACACACACACACACTGAGACATATATATATACAGACACACACACACACGTGTGTGAGCGGAGTCAGGGTGCCGGGCGGGGGGAAAGTGAGCGGAGCCGGGGTGCTGGGTGGGGGGAGAGCGAGCGGAGCCGGGGTGCTGGGCGGGGGGAGAGCGAGCGGAGCCGGGGTGCTGGGCGGGGGGGAGAGCGAGCGGAGCCGGGGTGCTGGGCGGGGGGAGAGCGAGCGGAGTCGGGGTGCCGGGCGGGGGGAAAGCGAGCGGAGCCGGGGTGCCGGGCGGGGGGAGAGCGAGCGGAGCCGGGGTGCTGGGCGGGGGGAGAGCGAGCGGAGCCGGGGTGCTGGGCGGGGGGGAGAGCGAGCGGAGCCGGGGTGCTGGGCGGGGGGAGAGCGAGCGGAGTCGGCGTGCCGGGCGGGGGGAAAGCGAGCGGAGCCGGGGTGCCGGGCGGGGGGGAGAGCGAGCGGAGCCGGGGTGCTGGGCGGGGGGGAGAGCGAGCGGAGTCGGGGTGCCGGGCGGGGGAGAGCGAGCGGAGCCGGGGTGTAGGGCGGGAGGAGAGCGAGCGGAGCCGGGGTGCCGGGCGGGGGAGAGCGAGCGGAGCTGGGGTGCCGGGCGGGGGGAGAGCGAGCGGAGTCGGGGTGCCGGGCGGGGGGAGAGTGAGCGGAGCTGGGGTGCCGGGCGGGGGGGAGAGCGAGCGGAGTCGGGGTGCCGGGCGGGGGGAGAGTGAGCAGAGCCGGGGTGCCGGGCGGGGGGAGAGCTTTAAACATTGGTGGGCACGCATGGGCCGGGCGTGTGGAGCCCCCCTATGCGGTGGGGCCCCCGGGCAACTGCTCATCGTGCCCATACGTTAAGTCGGCCCTGTTCCCACTGGCGGAGGATTAGGCCTCCTGTACGCCAAACAGGTATTCAGCACGCATAGTTCCATAAGTCACGGGGAAAGGGAGCTACAAATACAATATACAGTAAGGCAGGAGTGTAAAACTCTAGTCCTCAAGGGCAACCAGCAGGTCAGGTTTTAAGTATATCTCTGCTTCAGCAAAGGTGGCTCTGTCAAAGACTGCTGGTGGCCCACCTCTGCAGTTGGGTACTAGCCCAGAGAAGCAATAAAATCTTCCTAGATAATTCAGACCACACAATATTCTCGTTTTCATTTAAATCAGCCAGTATTTGCAAGATACTGCAACACATGTTATAAAAGATTTGTTTTCAAACCACCGTGGTGTATTTAATAGTCCTATCATTCATTTACAGTACTCCCATCAAGCCTCAGGTTGCATTAAACTCCATAAAAACAAAGCATCTATTTTCATCCGGACTTCTGTAAAGATAATTTAAGCGGATATTAGCAATAAGCACCGCAGTTCCCCATTACAAAGGAACAACTCACCCACTATTACCGTCATAATGAAAGACTTGAGAAATGTCCGCGCTCTGTCTGAATTAATTTACAGTTGCTGGTTTAATGGAATTACAGTGGCATTAATCCTTGGTGTTCTGTTAATTGTAGTCTATGGGACTCTTTGCTTTTTGATAATCCTTGCTGCAGTACAATATATCCTCCTTTATTGCGAGATGTTGCTTACTAATGCCCGCATCTGATTTAATATGCGCACTGATGATTCTGTAGTAGACATTTTTCTATAAAACTCTGTATAAATGAACCAAGTGTTATTGCTCCCGCCGGATCCCTGTGCTGCGATGTCTTGTCACCTCTTGTGTTATCACTGCCATTGAATCCCATGAAAATTCTGTGATATTCTGCGGTGAAACTAGAGATGGGCGCATTTTTGGAGCGAATTTGGATGCGCAGCGGATCTTCCGGTATCTTTGGTCCGCGGATTTCAGCGGATCAATTTCAAAAAGGGCAATTCACATGTTGCCATTGCCCACTACTTTATTGTATACGATTGTGTATCTCAATATACGTGCACTACCACCTTTAGTTTTGTCTAAGTGGTTTATTTGCATTGATGTCTACTTTTCCTGACCACCTACTGGATCTACAACCAGCCACTTATAGACCACATGTGGGACTGATTTCTTACCTGCACTTGTGTGATTATACACACTGGAAATTGCACTCGTGCTTGATATTGCACATACGGAGTTGCACTATTTTTTGGGGTTTTTTCTTGTGTTTTACCAGTTTACTGTGCTCCCTGATTCTCCTACCACTACAATAACGGAGGACCACCACGGAAAGTCCAGCAAAGGTGGGTACACCATTGTCTGTACCTAAGGTTTATTTATTTATTTATTTTATTCCAATTGTCGTGGTATTTATTACACTATATGTAGCACTGATACAGTGTTAATACATTGATTAAAACTCACGGACACGAACAGAAGCGCCGGGTGAATCTCTGTTTGCACCTTTGGGGTGAGACCTTCAGTTGTAGCCTACCCCTACATGGGGTAGGAGCTATGGTGAGTTCAGCCTGCCCCTGCATGGGGTAGGATGCATTGGAAACATCTCCTCCCGGCCGGGAGTGAGTCATGTGCTCAGCCCCTCATAGGCTGGACACATAACCTAATCCAGCCAGGCCTCATCATTACCCGCATGCCATTACCATCCAGAAGCCCCCTATTAACTGAATCATATGCTGCAATAACACCAGCAGTGGCTGCTGAACTAAAGAACATCCTCATTTGTACTTCTGGCTCCACTACAGTCTGTATGGAGGGAGGTAAATTAGAGTAAGGACTGTTATAGCGGGGACCCCCTTCAGCCATGCTGAAGCCCCCTATGTCTGGAGGCGCTGACACCGAGAAGAACAGAACCAGAGGGATCCCCAAAGGTCTGCCCTGTACCCCCACACCATCGCGGGCAACTTATCTCTCCTGTAGCACGCAAGTAACCAGCACTACACCGAGATAGAGCAGTCGCATAGCCATAATCTCCCAGGGGGTGTGGGGGGGCACATGTGCTAGTAAGGTTTGCTAGAGTTTGCACAGGTAACGCCTCCTCCCTTCTCACTCTTATTGGCTCTAACAATGACAGGGAGGACTACAGGAACCCTGCCCGCCTCCCATTCAGGACCCCAATAGAAAGAAAATTCATAATTTCCAAAGAAACCAAAACAGACAAATGTTTGCTTTACAAGGATTACATTTGTTAAAGTAAAAATTGTTTCTTTACTAAATGTTTTTTTTTCTATCAGGTACGAGGGATTGCACCTTTAAAGTACTGTATATTTCAAGTTGAGTGCACAGGTGAAATATTCAGTTACAAGGACTGGAAAATACATTTTAATTTTGTAGCCATAGTTTGTTCACACTTTGGGCCTCATGCAGAGAGCAGCGCTATTTACAATCTTGCCATTTTCCGGCGAAAATCGCGCAAAAAAACAGCTGAAAATGGCGAGGTAGGAAAAAAGCGCAATTTTTTTTTTCTATTTGAAAATCTCGTCGCGCGGCTGGTGAGAAACTATATCTCGCCAGTCTGAAAAATATCCAAATTCAGAAAGGCGCGCTCGCCATCTAGCGGCTGTTTTTGGCGCGATTTTCTTCAATTTTCTCCGCCAACTAAAGCTGGCAAGAAGCAGGAGCTCGCCGGCTATAGGGAAAAAAAAAATACGCGATTTTTTTTTCTCCCTTTCAGCTGCGCGCATCTCCTCATTTACAATTCTCCACATGCAGTAATGCTAAAAATAGCGGATTTCGCCCATTTCTGCATATGGAGAATAAAACTCTCCATTAAAGCTACTTTTTCTTAAACTCTCCAATTTATTCTAGCGCTGCTCTCTGCATAGGCCCCTTTGTCTTTTAGCACATGTAATATGTAATTATTATATACAATTATATGACCCAAATTATTGAGGAACCAACCGTAAGAGGGGCAGTTCTGGATTTGGTCATATCAAACAATGTAGAAGTAATAAAAAATATTCAAGTCCTGGAACATTTGGGTAACAGTGATCATAACATGGTCTCATTTGAAATAAATTATCAAAAAACAGATTACTTGGGTTCAACAAAGACCTTCAACTTTGGAAAGGCAGATTTTAATAAACTGAGGTCTAATCTAGTAGTAATACAATGGGATGATGTTTTTGCAGAGAAAAATGTAGAAGATAAATGGGCAGTCTTTAAAACATTGTTAGAAAAGCACACTTATCAGTGTATACCCTTGGGTAATAAGTATAAAAGAAATAAGTCAAAATGAATGTGGCTAAATAAACAGGTAGGGGAGGTAATGGACAAGAAGAGGAAGGCGTTTAGATTCTTTAAGTCAGAAGGGATGGAGACATCGTATCAGAATTATAAGGAATGTAACAAAAATTGCAAAAGGGCAATCAAATGAGCAAAAATGGATAATGAAAAAAGGATTGCAATAGAAAGTAAGGTCAACTCTAAAAAATTCTTTAAGTACCTTAATAATAAAAAATGAGAAAAGAAAATATAGGACCCTTTCAGTGTGAGATGGGTAGGCAGATTATTGGAGATAAGGAAAAAGCTGAGGTATTAAACAAATTCTTTGCCTCTGTGTTTACCAGGGAAGAATCAAGTTCAATAGTAGTGCCGCAGGAGGAAGCCACAACCTCCATATTAATGAACAATTGGTTAACTGAGGAAGACGTTCATAAGCGACTTGAAAAAATTAAAGTTAATAAGGCACCTGGCCCCGATGGCATACATCCAAGAGTTCTCAAGGAGTTAAACTCAGTAATAGCAAAACCATTATATTTAATATTCAAGGACTCCATTTCCACAGGCTCAGTACCACAAGATTGGCGTAAAGCAGATGTGGTGCCTATATTTAAAATGGGAGCTAGATCACAACCGGGAAATTACAGACCTGTAAGCCTGACTTCAATAGTAGGGAAACTACTTGAAGGTTTAATACGGGATAATATTCAGGAATACCTAATGGAAAACAAAATTATTAGTAATAGTCAGCATGGATTTATGAAGGATAGATCTTGCCAAACTAACCTTATTTGTTTCTTTGAGGAGGTAAGTAGGAATTTAGACCAGGGTAATGCAGTTGATGTGGTCTACTTAGATTTTGCAAAGGCTTTTGATACGGTTTCACACAAGAGGTTGGTGTACAAAATAAAGAAAGTTGGACTCAGTAATAATATATGCACCTGGATTGAAAACTGGTTAAAGGACAGACAACAGAGGGTTGTCATAAATTGAACTTTTTCAGGTTGGGCTAAAGTCGTGAGTGGAGTACCTCAGGGATCGGTACTGGGACCCCTGCTTTTTAACTTGTTTATTAATGACCTTGAGGTTGGGATCGAGAGCAAAGTCTCCATCTTTGCAGATGATACTAAATTGTGTAAGGTAATAGAATCAGAGCAGGATGTAATTTCTCTTCAGAAGGACTTGGAGAGACTGGAAACGGGGGCAGGTAAATGGCAGATGAGTTTTAATACAGATAAATGTAAGGTTATGCATTTGGGATACAAGAATAAAAAGGCGACTTACAAATTAAATGGAGATATATTGGGGGAATCCTTGATGGAGAAGGATTTAGGAGTGCTTGTAGAAAGCAGGCTTAGCAATAGGGCCCAATGTCATGCAGTAGCTGCAAAGGCAAACACAATCCTATCTTGCATCAAACGGGCAATGGATGGAAGGGAAGTAAACATAATTATGCCCCTTTACAAAGCATTAGTAAGACCACACCTTGAATATGGAGTACAATTTTGGGCACCAATCCTAAGAAAATACATTATGGAACTAGAGAGAGTGCAGAGAAGAGACACCAAATTAATAAAGGGGATGGACACTCTAACTTATGAGGCTAGGCTAGCTAAATTAGATTTATTTACATTAGAAAAGAGGCGTCTAAGAGGGGATATGATAACTATATACAAATATATTCAGGGACAATACAAGGTGCTTTCAAAAGAACTATTCATCCCACGGGCAGTACAAAGGACTCAGGGCCATCCCTTAAGGTTGAAGGAAAGGAAATTTCACCAGCAACAAAGGAAAGGGTTCTTTACAGTTAGGGCAGTTAAAATGTGGAATTCATTACCCATGGAGACTGTGATGGCAGATACAATAGATTTGTTCAAAAAAAGGTTGGACATATTTTTAGATGGGAAAGGTATACAGGGATATACCAAATAAGTATACATGGGAAGGATGTTGATCCAGGGATTAATCCGATTGCCAATTCTTGGAGTCAGGAAGGAATTAATTTTTCCCCTTAATTGGGTTTTTTGTTTGCCTTCCTCTGGATCAATAAGTATAGATATAGGATAAAGTATCTGTTGTCTATATTTAGCATAGGTTGAACTTGATGGACGGAAGACTTTTTTCAACCTCATCTACTATGTAACTATGTAACTATGTAACTATGGAATATGTTCTTTCTAAATCTTATTTAATCACATCTATACCGACAACAGGTGAGGGGGGATTTGAAAGGTCGTAAGACTCCTACTCTGTTTTCTTATTGAGTTCATGGGCAAACATTAGTGCAGAGAATAGAAAATCCTTAACAAAGTTTGGAACAGATGATCCAGTAATCATCAGCACACACAGTATTCTGTAGGTACGACAAAGGGTCTCTGCAACCGGAGAGACAAATGTTACTTATTGTCCATTTACATATAAAACCAGCATATGCATCTTTGCTACACACCATATGGAAGGATGCAACCATTCCGGCGCCTGAGCCGGGAATAGCACCACTCCCCCAACTTCCCACTCAGAGGTCCGACACCTCACCACAAGGAGCCAATACTGACCGTGCCACCTCCCCCGTCCCATCCCACCATTTCACCCGCAAGCGGTGATGATAAAACGGAGCAATTGCTCAACGCTCTTTCTCCAACTCATACCCCATAAACCATAATGACAGGTTGAGCGGGAACTTCACTGCAGATGGATCTGTGTAGAAAGAGGGAGGTAAGATACCTTCCCCCCCTCTTTAAATACCCCTCTAACTTTGAACCCAAAATCCTGAACTCACAGCTCTTTAGGGGAGGGGACCTCTGCCTTAAGTAATGACGCCCCTCTTCCAGGTCAAGGGCTTTCTGTACAGATGTAGCCAGACTACTGCCCTCTGCATCGCATATGAACAAGCAAAGGTCTGCTGCATCGGGGACGGTGTCTGCTGCGATGGAGCCGCAGGGACCATGTTTTTGAATGGAGCCCATTGTAGCATTAACCCTTTGGTGCCATGACCACCGAGAATGGCAGCGGCCCCCTAAACAGTGTGTCGTGTTACATCTGTGTCTGCCAGCAACAGGAGGATCAATGACACAAGTCACACTTCTTTCTGTTAGATTTGCTTCACATCTAGAGCTGCTTTTTATTTCTGCTTCCCGGAGACGTTATTACATTCATGGTCTTCCTTCCAACTGCAAAACCACACCAGATGTACTCAGAAATAACATATCTCCATTTCATCAGTGGCATAAGCTCTGTGATTAACTCTCTGCCCATGCAAAGGTCACAGTGATGGGAGAATGATGCTTCTCTATTCAATATGCTGCAAAACTTCTTCTCCACTTCAGGGAATCTTTGAGCTCCAATTAGCTGAACTATCCATGTGTAGTTATTGAATATGTGCCAAGCTTTCTCTGTGTAATTTTTTAAAACTAATTTGCCAATGTGCAATGCTGTTGATTTGCAGATGTCAAAATTCGCCCTTCCCGATTTATTAATATAAATATCCATTTATTGCACCACTGCGTCCCGCCAAACCATTTTTCCCGCCAAATATGTGTGAGCTTTGGTGTGAATGCGTTCTTCACTAGACATGGGAGAAACGTTTGCATGAAGTCGCTCATAGAGATGGGCATATTATTTGGGCGGATCTGGATCTGCCGCGGATCAACGATTCACCTTTTCCGGACTTTGTTAAAATCCACCAGCAAATGGCAGAAACCGTGGATTGGATTGGTAAAATACACCAGCGGATTGTATCCAATGGCGTTTTTCTAATTAATCCTCACGGATTGAAACTGGCGCAATCCGCCGATGGATTTTACCCCGCGGAACGGATTTTGAAGGGAAAGCTCGGGAAATTCCAGGGAAAGGATTTTGACAGTTTTGCCGATCTCCAGCCGCACAAAAACGTGGCTGAGTCCGAGGTCGCAAGCGATTCGCGCGGCATTAAGTCCTTGTGCATGGCAATTTCATTTTAAATGCTAATTTGCAAACATTTTCTACATTTGCTGTATTCACTTGTGAAATTCTGTATAGTAGCTTTCTGTATTTTTGCCGTACCCAATGAAGGAGCCTGAGAGGTTGGAAAGCTTGTAACTTTAAGGTTGCGGTCCCAGTCACTGCGTGTAAGCTGCGCCCCTCAATGGGGGAGGGCTGGAGGTGCTGAAGGTTTTTTTTCAACTCAATTAAATTGAGTTCAAACCCACCGCCGGTTCACCCAATGAGGCCGAACTAGCCGCGTGACGTAATGGCCACGCCACCGCTATCCCTGACCATGCTCCCTCTCTCCCTGTCAGACCGCAGATCGCGGTTAGCGCTGTGCACACGCCGTCCTCCCTTCCCCCCACCCCCTGCCGGGGCGCGTGTGTCACAGACATTACTGGGACCACAGCCTTACCCCTTTCCCCCACCCAAGGGAGATTTGGTTCTGGTTACCAGGTGTAGTGGTGCTCACCTGTCCATGATAGGTCCTGTTGTGCTCTCAGGATTCTGAGCTTCCGCCGATGTTAGAGGGGATAACAGGACAGGCTTTCGGATCTGCAGCTCTTACTATTCGGTGCAGTGCCTCCATTCCAACAAGATAGGATAGGTGCAGTCCCTGCTGGATAACCTCTTTCCCTCCCCCTGAATGACTGCATCCTCAGATAGGAGTAAAACAGTAACTTGGGGTCTTTATTCTTGTTACACAGCATACATCACAGCACACTGACATAATACAGCATCCTCTTCTTCTGTGGTCCCTGGAGCAAACCCAAGGCTTGAGTCCCCAGGAGTCTCTCGTATCCCATACTCCCTGGTGGAGTATGGGGTAGGTGCTTCCATTCCCCTGCGGGAGGTAAGGCCTGAAACCAGATCCCTGGTCCAGTACAGAACACATCCCACTCCCCCCGAAGGGAGAGGATAGAACACACCTCTCTCACTGAGTAGTGAGAGACAGAACCATTGAATTTAGGCTGCAGTCCCTTTTTGTTACCAGGGGAGGGTTCCGGTCTCAGCCCCGGCAGTGGGCAGTACCTAGGCCTTGGGCCCAACCCCCTGTCACTCTAGGGAGCTGTTTACTGCAGCAAGGGCAAGGATTAACCCTAACTCTGCCTGTGCTGGTACCATGACTTAAGTGTTAGGGCTGTTAAATAGTGTGTGCGGCCCTGCGCGCGTGCCTGTGCGAAGGCGTGTGCACGTGCCGCACACGTTTTATGCATATACTGTGCGCGATTGTGAGTGTGTATGTGTATGCATGTGTATGCATATGTGTGTTTGTGTATGTGTATATACGGCGGTAGCGACACAATTTCTTTCTTTGTATCTTCTTTCCCCCTGTCGGCCGGTTCTACTCTCCTTGCCGTGTGCGCGTGGCGCCATTATAGAAAGGCTGACTGATGATAGCCAACTAAAATTCCGCGCGCGCCCGGCACTATAGAACCGGCCATTGGCAGGGAAGTTTAGTAACCTTGGCTACATAACATATAAACTAATGGTTGTTCCAATTAAAGATAACATACCCTCTACTCCCTCTCGCTCCTTTGTTACTACATGGAAGAAAGGATCAACACAGCTACCCCATCCTTCTTTGCCCTTAAAAAAAAATCATTTTAGTAGCCGGGATTCATAGCTACTCTCCCACACCCACAGTGACTCCTACCACCCATGGTGCCCAAGCACTGCCATCTACTGCACTTATTCCCTCACCTGCTGTCTCTGTAACTCTCCCATCATACCACTTAGATTGTAAGCTCTCCGGGGCAGGTATTTCCTTTCCTATTGTCTAGCTTTGCTGCGCTTATTGTATTATAGTTCCCTGTTTTTCTAAAGCACTGAATAAACTGTGGGCGCTATAGAAATAAAGATAAACATACATACAGTACATACATACATACACACTGCTGAGACTACAAACAGGACACACACATGCCATGCTTTGCTCACTGTCTGGCGATATTTGCTAGTGATGAAAGTGTCAGCTTTCCAGTCACATTATTAAATTGTAATATTATATTGTAATTAGGTTTGAATCCGGAAAATGAGAACAAATGCCACACATGAATTATTCTGATTTTCAACGATTCTTCTTTAATACAGACTATGCCGGATACTTGAATTTACTCTGACAGACAAATAATCTTCTGTAGATCTTATTACAAGTGAAGTATTTTAAGTAAAAGTAGTATTTTAAGTAAAAGAGGTGTTTTTAGACTTATAGTTGGAATATGGCTGTCTTGAGATTTCTGGGGAAATTCCAGCTAGAGACGGATAGTTGCTATTGACAACTGATGATATGCTGAGGAAATCAAAACTGATAATAACCAGTTTATTTCCTTGTGTGGAGTGTGGGTCGTTCCTTTTCAGGTATGGCATTATGTTAAATGGATTAATGTGTTCTGAAAGACACATCCAGTTAAGATGGTTGACTAGGTGACTAAGGCAAAGGCCCCGCTGCACGCGCCCGCCTTGCGTCCTGGCAGCGCGTGCATGGCACTTCACTGCGATCTGGGGTCTGTAGGGAGCTGTTTTTAGGCACGGGGGGCGTGGCCAAAACATGTCAGATCTGCAGGGCCATGATGGGGGGCGGGGGGAGCGCGGCCATGAGGCACATTTTCCTGTGTTTGTCCAGTATTGAGGGCTGAGCATGGTTGAGGAAGGATCCACCACCCTGCCGGCGATCTCCCCTCCTCATTGGCTCCCTGTCACACCACGTGACGTGTCGCCGCTCGGGATCACAATCCTATTGTAGCCGCTGCTGGCTGACACGTCACAGTGCGAAGTGAGCCTGGCAGCGAGGAGGGACTGGGGAGGGAGGAAGTAAGGAGCTGGTGAGTGGCGCGCACGCGGTAGAATGAGCAGCCGGATGCAGCGGGACCCAAGCCTTAGTTGAGAAGAGACAGGGTTACACCAAGAAGGGGAAGAGACAGGTTAACACCAGGTTTAACATCACGATTCCAAGATCAGACAGACGGATTCCACCCAAGAAATGAATGATTGTGCAACTATCTTTGATAGGCATACGGCATATTTGGTGTCACCGCCATTTTTTCCACAGTTTCTGTATATGAGTAATTACCTTCAGAAAAAACGTTTCTTTTTGTGTGCTTAAACCGTAACACCGAGTTCTGTTATACTGATGTGGTAACATAGGAACATTTTACAGATAACTTACCAGTTTAGCCACAATTTTTGTTTGGCACAAAACGTTTCTCAGGGAATACAATTTGGTTTAAAACCACGTAAACTTTTGCGAATGCATTTTGCCACATCTACTATTTGTGTTTTCTTGCCAATCTTTAAACCATCTCTTCTAGCGTATTATTGCTGTACAACATCCAATGCATTTAACACATTATATTATATGTATTATAATTATATAAGGTTTTACTCAGTGGTGGGATTCAGAAATTTTAGCAACCGTTTCTCTCTCACCTTACCGCCCTTACAAAGTGAAATATCACCATCATCAGCTCTCCCCCTCATCATCATCATCATCATCACCATCGTCAGCTCTCCCCATCATCATCATCATCATCATAAGATCTCCCCCTCATCATCATCACCATCATCAGCAGCTTCTCCCCCTCATCGCCATCAGACCTCCCTCAGTCCCCCTCATCATCATCATCATCATCATCAGATCTCCCCCTCATGATCATCACCATCATCAGCTTCTCCCCCTCATCACCATCAGATCTCCCTCAGTCCCCCTCATCATCATCATCAGATCTACCCCAGTCCCCCTCATCATCCTCAGTTATCCCCCAGTCCTCCTCATCAGATCTACCCCATCCCCCTCATCATCCTAAGATCTCACCCCTTACCCCACAGCATCCTCAGATCTCTCCCAGTCCCCCTCAGCTCTCCCCCAGACCCCCTCACATCTCTCCCAGTCTCCCTCAGCATCTTTAGATCTCCCCTAGATCTCCCCCCCTCCCCTTCCCCTCCTCCATGCCTACCTGAGTGGGCACAGGCACGGGGAGTATGGTATGCGGCGATGGGCCCCTAGCTTAAAGAATTAGCCGGTAGAAGAATCACTGGAGGCAGAGCAGCACAGGCTGAGGAGCGCGCTCTAGCACCAGACACCGGAAGTTCCGGGTCAGAATGCAAGATGGCGATCCTCCCCTGCGTCCTGCTCTGCCTCAAGTGATTCTACTACCGGCTAATTCTTTAACAGCTGGGTCCCGCCGCTTCCACTGCCGCATACCATCTTCCTGCGCCTGTCTCAAGAATTAAGCACCGGTTCGGCAAACTTGGGAAATTCCAGGAACAGGTTTGCACGAACCGGTGCGGAGCCGCTGAATCCCACCACTGGTTATACTGTATTCTAATCATATGAAATGCAGAAGAGAACAGATACAGTGCAGCACTGCGCTTAAACCTGTTGGGATAAAGGGAACCCTTGACCCAAAGACTTGCGATCTTGTATTACAATCTTTCCATCACTATCTCCACTGCAGGACAAGCCGGCAACACATCGCTCTGTAGAGATTTGCAGCCCACAGCTTCATATATTGAATTAAACTTCCAGACAATACACCACAAATGCTTCATTTGACATCACTGCGCGCTCAGGTCACATCTGAAACGAGAAACATTTGGCCATGGGGGGAAAATGATTCCCGGTCAAGTCATGGAGTGTCAATCTATTATACTGGGTGAGAACATTTCATGACCTTGCTGATGAAATATGTCACCTCGGTGTGATGTCTTTTGTTGTTATGCTCAAGTTCTCACCTTGACATTGTATTGCTCGGCTGATTGAAATGCAGGGCTGGTACCCTATCTAATTCATAACACATTAACACTCGTTGTCATCATTAATGATTACAGAAACTGACAGATACAGCCATGGGCTTCGAAGGTGAAGAAGAAATATTGCCGTTTGCCAGCAGGAAGACTTTTCAAATACCCTTTAACTGATGAGGCACCTTACAAAGAGCTTCCTACCCTTGATTAATTTAAGATTGGTGGACATGAAGGGCATACATCAATTATAATCACAAGATCCCTTTAAAAAGCGTCTATGACTTGATACATATTTTAAACTAGATGTGAAAATTATTGAAGGAATAAGGATTGTGTCAAAGTTCCTTCCAAACGTGCACATAAAAAGGGGATACTCACACGTACCTACTTTCATAATGCTGTACTCATCAGGTATTTGCTGTAAGAGCATTGATCTTTTAACCTTCTGACTTCAGTCTATCTATGTTATGTGTGGGTCTCCCCTAGGTTTTTGCATGATGCTGTTACCCACATTTGCTGCCAGAAAGTCCAGCAGCATAAGACCCTGTTTTTCTTTATCGGAGATACCTAGAATATGCTAATATGGATATGCAAAGTATATTCAAATTATTGAAATTATCATATTTATCTCTCCCCCCTCTCTCCCTCCCCCTTTCTCCCCCTCTCCATCCCCCTCCTCACTCTCTCCTCCCAAGCCTGTCATCCCCTCTCATATATATATATATATACAAAGTGTACAGAAAAAATAGGACCTCTATTATTTTATTTTTCATATTTTGCAGAAAAATCACTTTCATGAACATTTGAGCAATTCTAGGTCTGTCACAGGAGATTATTACATGCAAGAATTATTTGATAAGCTAATAAATATTATGTGGAATTGGTGGCGGCGTGATGACCTCATCACATGCATAGTTACACAATGGTGTTCAGCAAAGATATAAGTGCGTTTTAAAGCGCTATAGACAGAATTGGGGTCTAAAACGCTTTCATAAAATGACTCCTGATAAAGGACGGTCACCAGGACTGAAAAACTAATTTGTATCTTTCATATGGGGGAGCAGCTGGGGGAGCGCGTTATCGGTTATACAATCAGACAGCGGAGTTCTTGTCTTTGGGCGCACAATTCTGCAGGAGGAGGGGAACACTTTGAACTCAAATGCTATAGTAATCATAGGGGGCTATGCCCTAAGCTCAATGGCTTAGCGTTCTGATTTTGCAAAAAAGCAGTTTTTTTAAAAAGTGAAGCCGGGGACGTGATGCACTAAGGCCTTGAGCCCATTTTTTAACGTACCTGCTCAAAATAGCTCAGAACAGCCACAGCGTACGTGTTGCTTTTTCCCCCCCTGCTAGCGTTCTGAACCTTTTCGTACGCTAGCTGATAGAAAAAAAAGCCGCATGTAACATTTGCATGGAGATTTGCTATCTCCATGCAAGACTGTTACAGGCGATCGTATACTAAATAAAATAATTTTAATAATAGTGTACATGAGCAGGGGGTCTTCTGAGCTGAACCGCATTGGTTTCAGGTCCGAGGGCCCCCTACTTAAGGAGATATAGGCCCCGTTATGGGGTGCCGGTATCCCCTGCACTTTAAAGCTCCCGCGTCATGTGACCGGTACATTTAAATTCTGCAGGGGATACCGGCACCCCATAAAGGGGCCTGTATCTCCTGAAGTAGGGGGTCCCTGAGGCTGAAACCAATGCTGTTCAGCTCAAGAGACCCCCCGCACATCTACACTAGTATTAAAACACACATAAAATAAACATTAATTCATTACCGTAGCGGCAATCCGCTATGGCAATGTAGCTGCTTTAATGTATTTTTAATAATAGTGTGCAGTAGCTGGGGGTCCCCTGAGCTGAACCGCATTGAGTTCTGCCTCAGAGACCTCCTGCTTCCCGAGTTACAGGCCCCGGTATGGGACATCGCGTGCCAGTGTCGCCGCCATCTTTATAGCATCCAAGGAAGGCACTGCCCTGAGGAAGGTCCCTCTACGAGGACCGAAACGTTGGCGGCCCTGTGTTTCACAATACACATTTCTGAATCATCATTGCGGTGTGCTGTCTTTTTTGTCATCAGGATCCCCCTGGTTACTATACGTCTATACATGCATATACATATATATATATATATATATATATATATATATATATATATATATATATATATATATATATATATATATATATATATATATATATATATATATATATATACACACACACACACACAGTGGTTGACAAATCACCAAAAAATCTACTCGCCACACAAAAAAATCTACTCGCCACCTAGTACCAAACGTGTGCTGCTTGGGCCAATATTTACTCGCCCGGGGGTTAAATCCACTCGCCCGGGGCGAGCAAATGTATAGGTTTGTCGAACACTGTATATATATATATACATATATATTGGAGAGTGTGTGTATATATGGGAGAGTGTGTGTGTGTGCGTGTGTGTGTATATGGGAGATTTTGTGTGTGTGTATATATGGGAGAGTGTGTGTGTGTGTGTGTATATGGGAGAGAGTGTGTGTGTGTGTGTGTGTGTGTGTGTGTGTGTGTGTGTGTGTGTGTGTGTGTGTGTGTGTGTGTGTGTGTGTGTGTGTGTGACACCAGAGGTCCCCCCCAGTCAGTCAGTCACCCCCCCCCAGTCAGTCATCCACCCAGTCAGTCAGTCACCCACCCAGTCAGTCAGTCACCCACCCAGTCAGTCAGTCAGCCAGTCAGCCAGTCAGCCACCCACCCAGTCAGTCACCCATCCATTCACCCTCTCTCCCCTTTCTCTGTTTCTCTCCCCTCCCTCTGTCTCTCTCCCCTCCCTCTGTCTCTCTCCCCTCTCCCTGTCTCTCTCCCCTCTCCCTGTCTCTCTCCCCTCTCTCTGTCTCTCTCTCTCCACTCTCTGTCTCTCTCCCCTCTCTCTGTCTCTCTCCCCTCTCTCTGTCTCTCTCCCCTCTCTATGTCTCTCTCCCCTCTCTCGGTCTCTCTCCCCTCTCTCCCCTCTCTCCCCTCTCTCTCTCTGTCTCTCTCCCCTCTCTCTCTTGGTCTCTCTCCCCTCTCTCTGTCTCTCTCCCCTCTCTCTCTCTGTCTCTCTCCCCTATCTCTCTCTGTCCCTCTCTCCCCTCTCTCTCTGTCTCTCTCTTTGTCTCTCTCTCCCCTCTCTCTCTCTCTCTCTCTCTCTCTCTCTCTCTCTGTCTCTCTCCCCTCTCTCTCTCTGTCTCTCTCCCTCTCTCTCCCCTCTCTATCTCCCCTCTCTCTCCCCTCTCTGTCTCTCTCCCCTCTCTGTCTCTCTCCCCTCTCTCTCTCTCTTTCTGTCCCTCTCCCCTCTCTCTCTGTCTCTCTCTCTGTCTCTCTTCCCTCTCTCTCTGTCTCTGTCTCCCTCCCCTCTCTCTCTCTCTCTGTCTCTTTCCCCTCTCTCTCTGTCTCTCTCTCTCCCTCCCCTAACTCTCTCTCTCTCTCCCCCCACACACACTCTCTCTCTCCCCCCCACACTCTCTCACATTCTGGATCTGGATCTCTTATTTACCCTATATATCTTAACTTCCCTATACTACACCGAAATAAACTATACTACACCGAAATAACCTATTTCTTCCAGATCTGAATCAAGCTTCACACGGAAGACATCGTAACCCCCCCTAACCCAGAAGGCAGGTAAGGAACACATCCCCTCAATGTATAACATTGCGGGAATGAGGGTACCTGGACATTGAAGGACTGCGGATCAGGTAAGATCCCAGGCGGGATTTCTGCTTTAGATATTGTGAAGCGGGGGCATCCAGACACTGGTTAAGGGGTTCAGGAAACTAGTCATTCACATCTGGCTTTTATTTCTATATCCGACATTTACACACACACACACACACACACACACACACACACACACACACACACACACACACACGTAACAAGGACTAATTGTAGTATAATGTAATAAAATAAATAAATTTATGTAAAAAACGTATGTTGTTCTGACTAGGAATTTATTAAATGAATTTTATTTTAAAGTGGGGTTGGGGGCAGGACTAGGGTTGGGGGCAGGAATAGGGGCGGGGTTGGGGGCGGGACTAGGTGGCGAGTAGATTTTTTGGGTGGGCGAGTAGATTTTTGTGGGATTTGTCGAACACTGCATGTACATATATATACATATATATATATATATATATATATATATATATATATATATATATATATATATATATATACACACACACACACACATGATGAACCAATATACAAATAAATGTAGAGGGGTTATCAAAAACATGCTCTACTACAAATACCACTTCTCCACACAGACACAGTACAATAAAATCATATTTCCTTAAAAAATCCAATCTCATCTTCCAATCAAAAGCCTCAAATGCCAATCAAAACATTGCATTGCATTTACATTGTTTACATGATGCATACAATCTATGCACCATGTACACTCTGCCAATGAATGTTAACAATAACATATTCCAAACAAAATACCAATACATCCAAACAAGTATACTATTTAAACCAATCAAGTCACCATAAATCAATTAGCATTCATTAATCAAATTACTAAACAATTTAAATTCCATCCATAACAATTAAACAATTAACTATTTCTATCGTTAAACCGAACAAGTTACCATCAGACAAAATATAAGTACCAAAAAGAATACAATATACAAAAGCAAGCCTCACCCTGACCTAAAGTACACCATATAAGACCGAAAATTACATCTATCTAATTCTAAAATACATTACACACACATTTATGCATAGCAGCATATCCCAAATCATTTTAAACACAGCAATACAAGCATTTCCTACCAAACCATTTCTTACCCTGTAAATTTGTATCGATCTAGACATACATACAAACATACATACAGTGGCAAGAAATGATCTAAAAAAAAAAAAACATGTAAAAAAAACAAAAAAAAATTGAACAAGTTAAATAAAATACATTTCTTTTGTTCACTTACCATTACTTGACCCACTCACGACTCCCGTTGAACAGCTTACTCTCGAACCAATCCACGCACAAGAATCCATAAAATAATAAACCATAAAAAAATAAACATTAAAATCAAAAACCAAAACAATCCACGGGTCTTCTATTTGTAATCTTCATCTGTATTTTTCTTTCTTGTATCTTCTTCCGGTCTCTTCCGGGGTATTCTTGTCTTCATCAGGGGTGCGCAAACTTTTGACCCTCCCCCCCCTGCCTTCTCACGCTCCCCCTTCTGCAAGGCTCCAGCATCACATGATGTCACGGGGTCATGTGATGTCACGTTGCCATGACAATGTGACATCATGGGACACTGCAGTGTAATTTGATGTCGGTTACCATGGCGACACATCGCCAAAGATCAGGAAGGAGAAGCTGCAGAGGCCTCGCTCGGTCCCCCTGGCACTGAATTTAAGTGCCTTGGAAGAGAGTGCGGGACCTCTGTAGCCACCATGCCCCCCCTGGAAATTCTCCCACCCGTAGGGGGTGCGCCCCCCACTTTGCGCACCCCTGGTTATATTGTGCTTCTTATATAGTGACTCTACAGAACAGACCTATAATTGTGCAACATGTCATGGGGATTAAGCATGGAAAATATGATATAATGAAAAACGAAAAGGGTCCCTTTTCCCCTGCGTCGGCAAGTGACTGTCGCGGACACCGGGGGTTGCGGAATATCATGTACTGCTCTGTGCCCTTATTTTAATACTGTTTTGTGAAACCACATTCCTGATATTTTATATAAAGCAGAACCTTGGAAAAAAGAAGTCCTTTGAATATTGTGATGACTTCATGGTGGTGAGGACAATTTAAAGGTACCTTTACATGCCTGAGACAGGCACTGAAATGTAAGTGCATATCTCATCATCTACAGACACAAGCAGTGTGTTGTGAACTTGCTTCACTATTGTGCTCTTTTTCTTCTTTCTCTTTTCTTCCTATGAAACGAGGTGCGCTAATTACTTTGGACATCTATTGCTGCTGGGAATTGGGAACAATTCGACTCTTCACGCTGCACCACATCAACCTTATTCAAGTTTGGACTTTGATTTAGTTAGAGCGCTTCCTTTTTTGTTGTATTTACATTTTTAATAATAGTGTACATGTGCAGGGGGTCTCCTGAGCTGAACCACATTGGTTTCAGCCTCAGTGTGAACCACATTGGTTTCAGCCTCAGTGACCCCTTACTTCATGAGATACAGGCCCCATTATGGGGTGCCGGTATTCCCATGCTTTTAAATCTCCCGCGTCATGTGAACGGGGGATTTAAATCCTGCACTGGGATACCGGCACCCCATAACAGGGCCTGTATCTCATGAAGTAGGTGGTCCCAAGGTTGAAACCAATGCGGTTCAGCTCAGGATACCCCCTGCTCCTGAATACTAGTATCAAAACACACCTAACATAACAATAAAAAATAATTCATTACCGTAGCGGATAGCCGCTATGGTAATGAAGCTGCTTTAATTTCATTTTTATTAATAGTGTGCGGGAGCAGGGGGTGTCCTGAGCTGAAACACATTGATTTTAGCCCCTGGGACCCCCTGCTGCCCGAGTTACAGGCCCAGGTATGGAGTGTCGGTATCTCCTTCATTATTTAAATGTCCCATGTCATGTGACGTGGACGCTTTAAAAATGGCGGCAACACTGGCATCCGATGGCCTGGTTACCGGGGCCTGTAACTCGGGAAGCAGGGAGTCCTGAGCCAGAAATCAAAGCGGTTCAACTCAGGAGACATTACATTACAAATATAGCTCAATCCCTCTCTTGACTTGACGAAAACAACAAAAAGCACTTTCTCTCTGTCAAAACCCATATTTCAGGGTCTGGTAGTAAGGCCACCTTTACCTATTACTTAACTTGCGTCTCGTTAAATCTCTGTGTTAACTTTTACAGTGTTCTTTGAATATGTGTTGTTAGGGGGAGTTGCGGGTTTGCATATCATTAGCACTAATGGCCATTCTAGTTTACACCAGGGTGCTCAACTCCAGTCCTCAAGACCCTCCAATAGGTCAGGTTTTAAGGATATCCCTGCTTCAGCACAGGTGGCTCAATCAGTCCCTTCTTCATCACAGGTGGCTCAATCAGTGGCTCAGTCCATACAGACTTGAAGCATTGGATAATGTCAATCATGCAATCATATGACAACTGTTTAGTGATAAGATGTTGATGATATACAATTATTAATTGATCATTGAGAAATATTAGATGGCATTAATACCTGCCAATAATGATCAAATATCCCAAAGGATATTTACCCCAAATTGTTACCTAAGAATATATGTTTATATACGTTAGTACATAGAAAACGTGACAATATGTATAATGCATTAGTCTTCCTGAAGGTAAGCTGTCAAATAAAATTCTATATTTAATCCACCGGGGGGCTGGATTTTTTCATTAGTATATCCAATAGGATCTGGCTATTTGTTAATCATACTTCCTCCCCTCCAATGGGGCGTTGGGGCTTCAATTGCCTTTCACATAAGACCTTTGGGATTTAGGGGCCTAAGCACTAAGTGTTCATAAGCTACTTATCAAGCACTTATCGCCCAAAATCCCTACAATGATTCTGTAAGCGTCGATAAGTCGGCGATAAAAGACTGAATCGCCAACATTTTTATCCTTCAAAAAAAAAATTGCCGTGTGAGCAGCGATAAGCACTAAGCATTCATAAGCCACTTATTGAGCACTTATCGCCAAAAATGCCTACTCCGATTCTGTAAGCGTCAATAAGTGGGCGATAAAAGACTGAATCGCCCCCAAAAAATTTCTTAAAAAAAAAAAATCCAGAGTGAGCAGCGATAAGTCACTTATCGGCAGGTTCTGAAACTCGTGCAATTCTGGTAGCCGTGATTAGGTTATCGAGGAATATCGCGGCTCTAGAATGGCGAGTTTTTCACAAAATCCTAACCCCAAGAAAAGTTGGCGTGAAAATGGTGAGACAGGACTTAGAAAAAAAAAATGCTTTTTTTCTACATCGGATTGATGCCGGGAGTCTCCGGAGCTGATACCCATTAATATCAGCACCGGAGAACCCTGGCTTGAATCCCATGCAATAAAAATGCATTTACAGCCAACTTTATTACCTTAGCGGCTAACCGCTAAGACAATGAAAGTGTTAACCCCTCCGACTACCCACCAAGGGCCAAATACCCACTTCACCCACCCCCTCTACCCACAATAAACACTAATACCCACCACCTCTACCCCCACGTGATTGATACCAAAGGCCATGGGTGTCCGGGGGTCATCAGATGGTCCCCGCGGGTATCTGGGGGCCCTCGGGTGGTCCCCGCGGGTGTCCTTGGGTCTTCAGCTTGTCCCCATGGGTGTCTGTGGGCCCTCCGGTGGTCCCTACAGGTGTCTGTGGGCTCTCGGTGGTCTTCATGTGACCCCGCTGGCCTGCGATACTAATCCTGTGTCCCAATTTTTTTTTCCAATACAATTAAATAAATACAGCCCCCTCCCCTCACCCCCCTACACATACATTACTGTAAGGGCAAAATAACTATTATCCAGGTGAAGTTTAAATCTCCCGATCACGTGGGCCGTGACGCGGGAGAATTTAAACCTGGCCACTGGGATACCGGCACCCAATAATGGATCCTGTATCTTTGGAAGCAGGCGGTCTCCGGAGCTGAAATTAATGTGATTCCGCTCTGGAGATACCCTGCTACAATAATATGTTATCAAAATAAAATGAAAGGCCTGCGATCGCCTGTTAGAGGCACGCAGATAGACTGAATCAGTCACTCACTCAGTGCACGTCTCTTACAGACAGGGGAAGCCCGGTAGGATTCACACAGTGCGAGTCTCATTAAAAAACGGTGGGACGTCCGTTGTGTTAAACTGATGGGCCATTAGTCTGGCCACTGGAATTTCATGGCTACGGATAAGTGCAGGAACTTGCTCAGAACCGGCATATGCATCTGTACTCCTCTGTTGTATTAATGATTCGTGCTTCTTGCAGGTTTTCTCCATACTTCCTCTTTTTCCTCGAAATCGTATTTTCTTGTGTTGGGTGAATTTGCCACGACAATTGTTTTTTCCTTTGGTATAGTTCTGGGAAAGTTCTTCTCTCTCTCTCTTCCCCATTCTAAAAAAAAGTATTTTGATGATTCTTGTCTTATAATATTGTTCTCATCTGTAATTTGTTCACTTTGATTTTAAAATCGGTATTCCTCTCTAGTCTTCCTTTTAAAATGATTATCCTGAATTCTTGGCTGGATGTAATAAGGTTTGTTACGATAAATAACTTCTTGCTCTCTTTGTGTCCCGTAATCTTGTCTGGATGGATACATGTTGTGTTTATGAGAGCGGGTGCCATCGATAACCAAACCTATTAGAGTCCCATGTGTTTACAACCTCTCTGCTCTTATATGGGCCATTAGCTCGATTGTTGTTTTGACTTTCTCTTGTTGTTTTCATCCAATTTCTATAACATCCTTGATGTAATCTCATTTGTCCCTAAAAAAAAACTTTTTTTGCTTGTTGCTAATTACCTCCTTTTCAACTTGGTCTATTAGATTTGTAGCTTTTGCTTCCAATATTTTAAGCTTTTTGTTATCGTGGAATCGCTCTACTGTAATTGTTCCTTAATAGTCAGGATTTCTTGATCTATTCTTTGCAATGATTGCCTTCTATATGAAACAAGAAATATATTAGTTCAAATGAACAATTGTCCAATAATCGATTTCATTCGTTTATGAATGTCTTGTTTTGGAAATCATATGTGGGCATATTCAAAATTCTAAGGCCCCCAGATATTTTCAAGTTTACAAAAAATGTGTATTGAAAACTTTTTTTAAACTCTAGATCCCATTTGGTGAACTTACCCAAAAGTTGAATGTTTTTGGCCCAATATACACAACCTCATTGACCTCCAGTGTACCAAACCAAAAGTCCCACAACCCTGAGTGACATCTTTCATCCCAACAATGTAATCACTCCCCCAATACCTTTTTCCTGAATACAGAGTTCTCTTTCATTGATATCTCATTCACGAGTCCTAGAGAGTAAATATTTGATATCAGAAGTCCAGCCTGAATAAAATATTTCATTATGTCACTACAGGTTAATAATATTCTAGACACACTGATTTACAATGGAGTTGAGACACTAGAGATTATAAAAACTATAGATTAAATTCCTCAACAAAAAGTGCGGACATCTTTTGTTTTGTTTGTAACATATAATCAATATATATCCCATTTAACTCTCGGCAATTCTTTGTGTTGTTATCCACACCTGTATTTAACAGGCATATGTCAGACGTATTTAGGATTTTTGTGGTTGTATTGCTTTGTCTGTCCAGCAGATGGCAAAGTAAACCTTTTTTGCCTATAAGGGGGAGGAGGAATAGCACTAGAATTTACAATTGGAAGAACAGGTGTCTGTCTGCTGATGCTACACTACAGCATCTTACAAGAACCAGTTATTGGCCACGCTTATAGTCCCGGCGATGCGACGTTGCGTCAAAACAAATGTATTATAGTAGGAGCGACACACGACGGCACAGTCGCGATCGCTGGAAGTCACTTCAATTTGATTTTTTTCAGCGACTGCAGCGTGACGTCTGCATCACTGTCGCCTGGAATACAAGCGCAGCCTTAGTTAGCCTTGAGCATTCTAAGCGGTATCAAATGAGAGTTGAAGCGATTATTGTTGCAGTATTCTTGAACAAAATTAAAAAAATATGTACATATTTATTTTCACTTTTTTTTCACTTAACCTACCAGCCTTTGATTCCACTTTACGCTCGTTCTTCTCCTCTCTCTGCTGCAGACCCTGATAACCTGGTCAGGAACTACATCTCTGCCTTATCCTCCTCACTTGATCTACATGCCCCGCTTTCTCTCTGCCGTCCTCGTCCTTCTAACGCCAGACCCTGCTAAATTCCCACACACACATGCTGCGTTCCTCCACTCGTTCCTCTGAACGCCTCTGGAGGAAATCTCATACTCTCGCAGACTTCCTTCACTACAAATTTATGCTATCCTGTTTCAACTCTGCCCTCTCGCAAGCTAAGCAAACCTACTTTTCTTCACTAATCAACACACACGATTCTAACCCACGCCGACTCTTCTCTGTCTTTGACTCTCTACTCAAACCACCCTCAGCTGCCTCTTCTTCCTCTCCTTCTTCCTTCTTCATCTCACCTCAGGACTTTGCTGACTATTTCAAGGAAAAGGTGGATTCCATTCATCAGAACATCCCCTCTGTTTCCTCCTCCCATCCTACACTGCTTCCTAACTCTCCTCCTGCCTTCCTTGACTCTTTTTCGCTGTCACAAAGGGGAATGTATCACTACTGATCTCCTCTTCTCCCTCTACCACTTGCCCTCTTTACCCCATTCCCTCCCATCTCCTAAAACATCTTGTTCCTACTATAACCCCTATGCTCACACACATATTTAACATCTCCCTCTATTCTGGTACCTCCTTCAAACATTCAACCGTTATATCATTACTCAAAAACAGCAAGGTTGACCCAACCTGTCTTTCTAACTATCGATCTGTCTCCCTCCTGCCTTTTGCTTCCAAACTCTTTGAACGTCTTGTATTCTCAAGCTTGTTCCACTTTCTCAACACCTATTCTCTCCTAGACCCTCTACAATCTGGCTTCCGCACTTCTCACTCGAATGAAACAGCCCTCACTAAAATAACTAATGACCTCCATGCTGCCAAAGACAGAGGTCATTACACTCTGCTCATATTACTCAACCTCTCTGCAGCATTTGGCACCGTGGACCACCCTCTTCTCCTTCACATTATCCATACTCTTGGTAATCGTAACAAAGCTCTATCCTGGGTCTCCTCTTACCTCTCCCATTGTACTTTCAGTGTCTCTTCTGCTAACACCTCCTCCTCCATAGATCTCTCTGTGGGGGTGCCGCAGGGTTCTGTCCTGGGACCTCTTCTCTTTTCTCTTTACACACTTTCTCTAGGTGACCTGATCACATCCCTTGGGTTTAAATATCACCTCTATGCTGACGACACACAAATTTACTTTTCAACCCCTGACCTTACACCTGCTGTACAGACCAAAGTTTCGGAATGCCTCTCTGCGATATCATCCAGGATGGCTCTCTGCCGACTTAAACTTACAGTAACATGAAAAAAACAGAGCTCCTCATACTTCCTCCCAAACCTGGCCTTACTACCTCCTTCCAAATTAATGTTGGAAGTACCATCATTCACCCAGTAGCCCAAGCACGCTGCCTAAGGGTCACACTCGACTCCTCGCTCACATTCTCCTCTCACATTCAAAACGTATCTAAAACCTGCTGCTTTTTCCGCCGTAATATTACAAAGATACGCCCTTTCCTCTTTTGCTCGACTGCTAAAACTCTGATTCAGGCCCTCATTCTCTAACGTCTCGACTACTGTAACCTCCTTCTGTCCAGCCTTCCTGCCTCTCACCTGTCTCCCCTACAATCTGTCCTAAACACCGCTGTCAGAATCAATCTACTCTTTCCTAAATCTGTCTCAGCGTCTCCCCTGCTGAAATCGCTCTCCTGGCTTCCAATCAAATCCCGTATCACACATGCAATTCTCCTCCTCACTTTTAAAGCTTTACACTCTTCTGCCCCTCCTTACATCTCATCCCTAATTTCTCGCTATGCACCATCCCAACGCTTGCGTTCTGTTCAAGGATGTCTTCTCTCTACCCCCTTTGTATCTAAATCCCTCTCGCGCCTTAAACCTTTCTCACTGACTGCCCCACACCTCTGGAATGCCCTTCCCCTCAATACCCGACTAGCACCCTCTCTATCCACCTTTAAGACCCACCTTAAGACACACTTGCTTAAAGAAGCATATGAGTAGCACCGTAGATATTACTAGACACATGATACATAAAGCTTGGCCCCTTGCAGAAGCACTTACCAAAATGCCCTCCTACTGTCTCTGTACTTTCCTCCTACATACCAATTAGATTGTAAGCTCCTCGGAGCAGGGACTCCTCTTCCTAAATGTTACGTTTATGTCTGAAGCACTTATTCCCATGACCTGTTATTTATATTATTTGTTATTTATATGACTACCACGTGAAGCGCTATGTACATTAATGGCGCTATACAAATAAAGACATACAATACAATACTTTGCTTTTCGGACACACAGAGTTGGAGAACGTTTAGGGGCAGATAGAAACAGAGAGAGAGGGACAATTTTTTGCAATATGTCAGGTGCTTCAAAAAGAACTAAAGACAGTTTTGCATATATTATCTTTTTAGCAATGAATGATCGAGCAATTCAGAAAGCAACTGTATCAGAAATATATAACTATATAATTCGCAATTATGAATACTACAGAAATGCACCGGAACATGTATGGAAGAAAACTGTTCAATGTGTTTTGTTAAGTAATTATTGCTTTGTTCGCACAACGCTATGCCCAGGGATGAAACAGAGTTATTGGTCATTGCTACCCGCATGTGTCGGTATGTTTGACAATGGACAAAGGATAAGGATACGAGTGAGAAGCGGGACCGGGAATGAGGATAATTGTACTTACCAATCTCGCAACGAGCCACCATCTGATGAGCAACAATCTGAGTTTCGAGAGTTTCAAGAGTATCAACATGAACGCCCCCCACCTGCTGATTGTACCTTATGTGATCTATCTCACTTCTATCAGCAACAATCTCAACCTGATTTTACCCCTGTGGCTAATTCTGGCTGCCTGTCCCAATATCATCTGCAAAGTGGTCATGGTTTTTAATATACAGTATTATTAACTTTTGTTATGACACAAATAGCCAGTCCAGTAATGCATTGATACATGCACATAACAGGGTTAGTACACGAATGCGTAGTCTGTTGAGTACGTCTGTTGTGTATGTAAGGGGGTCACCCCCGGTTCCCCTGATCTTCCTATGCCCCCTGCCTTACCGCTGTGGTAGTGGGGGAAGGGGACGGCGACTTCTCCCGGTAGGCGCCGCCATCTGGGCCGGCGCCGTCGGGTCCTGATGCTCGCGCATGCACGAAGGGTTGCGCATGCGCAGATAGCCGCGGCGGCCATGTTGTGGTTGGCGCGAGGTTTGCGCAATGCGCTGAGGTTGGCAAGGGTAGTGGTGGCCATTACAAGTGTGCAGGAGCTCTGGGAGGTTGTGCAGGCGCAGTTAAGCCGGCTTATCGGTAACTTCTCACCAGCCTCTTGAAAACTTTTCCTGGTGAGGCATTTTTGAGGGAAAATCTCAATTCTAGAGCTGCGATTAGCCTTGATAAGCTAATCGGACACGAGTTTGACAAGCTGGCGATTAGTGGTGATAAGTGGCTTATCGCCGCGCGTTTGGCAATTTTTTTTCCGACAAATTTTTTTTCCGAAAAGCTCTCTTATTGCCGTCTTATCGGAGATTACTGAATAGAAGTAAGTTTTTTTGGCGATAAGGTGACGATAAGTGACTTATCGGAGCTTAGTGCATACTGTAGGCCCTAGATGTTTTTTATGCTACTGCTGAAAAAAACGTAAACACATTTATTTAATTAAAACCGCTTTCTATATTTCTTTAAAAAGGCCATCTTTCCCTTCCGTGCTAACTTCTCAATTTACATCAGGGGTGACAAACTCCAGTCCTCGAGGGCCATCAACAGGTCAGGTTTTCAAGCTATCCCTGCCTCAGCACAGGTGACTCAATCAGTTGCTCAGGAAGCAGGGACATCCTGGAAACCAGACCTGTTGGTGGCCGATGAGGACTGGAGTTGTCCACACCGATTTAAAGTGTAATAATACTACTTCAAAATAAATTTGCCTGTTTTTCAGTGAATAATCATGTAACCTGAGGGTAATCAAAAATATCATTGAATAACCATAAAATTCCTTTTTTACACAATTGTTCTAAGAGAAAAAAAGTATAGGTGCGTATTGAAGTATCTTGTATAGGTGCGTATTGAAGTATCTTGTATAGGTGCGTATTGAAGTATCTTGCCGAATCTTACTGCATCGACAAATGTGTCAAAAAGGGAGTTTAGAATGTTTATAACTGTGTGAGAATAATCCAAGTAAAATATATTCAATGGAAATGTTTAATAAATAAAGAGAACAGAGAATGCAAATACATGTTTATATACATCAGAAGCATCCCCTTCTAACATAGTTGGGGTCGTCCGGTATTGATCCGGACTGTCCTGTATTTGGACACTGTCCAGTAAATAATGAGAGATAATACTGGACATGTATGTGTCCGGTATTACCTCTCTGGACATGTATAGTATGTGTCCGGTATTACCTCTCTGGACATGTATGTGTACGGTATTAGCTTTCTAGACATGTATGTGTCAAGTATTATCTCTCTGGACATTTATGTGTATACCGGTATTACCTATCTGGACATGTATGTATATACCAGTCTTGCCTCTCTGGACATGTATGTGTACTGTATTACATTTCTGGACATGTGTCAAGTATTACCTCTCTGGACATGTATGTGTATACCGGTGTTATCTCTCTGGACATGTATGTATATACCAGTCTTACCTCTCTGGACATGTATGTTTATACCGGTATTACCTCTCTGGACATGTATGTTTATACCGGTATTACCTCTCTGGACATGTATGTATATACCAGTCTTACCTCTCTGGACATGTATGTGTACTGTATTAGATTTCTGGACATGTATGTGTCAAGTATTATCTCTCTGGACATAGTGACCTGACCGGCTTTGGGGGCCACAGGATTTCCCCGAGCAGGGAGAGAGCAGTGCTGTTGCTAGGGGGCTGGGCAGCTTCCTCCATCCCAATTGGCTGCTGCTGGGTAATGGAAAACAGGGAGAGATGGGGGAGCACAGTATGAGGGAAGGTAATTTTCAAAGTGTATTTCCTTCTGCTGAAGGTCAAATGTGGTGTGAAACACCTCTATTTGAACCTTCAGTCTATGAAGTAAACTTCTAGGGTGATGAGCGTACATAAAATAAAGTGTATAAGTGAAGGGATAACTCACACGGCCTTGTGTGAGTTCTATCACATCAAGGTTTCTTTAGCCGCTGGGTCTTCCTTTGGAATGCAGATCCTTCTTCTTGTCTTCGTTCCTCGCTGTCTTTCAGATGTTCTCAGTTGGATGTGTGGCTCATTCACGTTAGTTTTCCTCTCATAAAAATGAAAATGCAGTTAGATATGCACATGTAAATACTAACTGCAATACAGGGGGAGACCGTGAGATTATATATTTATCACACGTCAATGCTATTTATACTAATAATATCACACTCACATGGCCTAATGTGAGTGTTCTCCTGTAGCGATATCTTATTATCCCTCTGATATTTTATTTTATGTACGCTCATCACCCTAGAAGTTTACTTCATAGACTGAAGGTTCAAATAGAGGTGTTTCACACCACATTTGACCTTCAGCAGAAGGAAATACACTTTGAAAATTACCTTCCCTCATACTGTGCTCCCCCATCTCTCCCTGTGTTCCACTACCATTAAGGGTCCTGGATAGATCCTGTTGGGGTTTCGAGTCATACGAGGACATCACAAGACATTTATGAATTACTGAAAGGCTGTATAATACCCTTTTGTACTTCTTCATAGTCATTTATAGACCTATACTACGGATAGAGATAGCGCCCGGGTATTTTTCCTATTATACCTGCTGCTGGGTAATGCATGGAGCGGTGTGAGGAGAGAGGTGTGTGTCTCCATTGTGTCCAGTATTTTTGGAGAAGCTGTCTGGCAACCCTAAACAAAGCATACAGTAGAATGGGCCAATAACTCTGACACTGGGCAGAATCTCTATAAATCTAAGATTTCCAATATATATAGGGCAGTGTGTGAAGGAGCTGTGCGTCCATTTTGAACCGCTGCCGGGCCTTCAACTCTTCCATTATTGGCCAGTAATGCCCTGTTCTTTGGGGATTATTATTTAATTATGATAGGCTGTATAATCTATGTTACATGCTGGGTGTTTTGGCTATTGCACCCCGGGTGTTTTAGTCTAGTTGCACATACATAATCTTAGCAAGCGCAAAACCCACCGTATTATTTCACGATATATTTAATTGTGCCAACAGCAGAGTATTAGGAAAGTGATATATACTGAAATATACCACAGTAACAAAGAATCCCCAAAGCACATCCAATTTGGCAAATTATTTTTGCTACAGTATATGTTTTTTCTTATAATGGGTCGTTTAGTTCAATCCTTTGGCCAAAACATCTTAAGCTGCCAGCATCAGCATGCATCCACAACGGGGGTGCCCAACTCCAGTCCTCAAGCCACCCACCCCCAACAGGCCAAGGTTTCAGGATATCCCTGCTTCAGCACAGATGGCTCAATCAGTGCCAGCTTCAGCACAGGATTACTCAATCAGTCCCTGCTTCAGCCCAGGTGGCTCACTCAGAGGCTCAGTCTTCGACTGAGCCTCTGAGTGAGCCATCTGTGCTGGAGCTGGGATATCCTTAACACCTGACCTGTTAAGGAGGGCTTGAAGACTGGAGTTGAGCACCACTGGACTACACTCCCAAGGTTATACCGTGTCCTTTGTATTTCCTCCACTGCACAGAGAAAAGAGGGAAAAACAGAATGATATAGCGGATAGCATGGGGAGCGTGACTAAGGGGTTAAAATCAAGAAGCACTATATGTGCTATGTGTGAGTTGCAGGGCAGTTAAAACTGGTTAAAGTGCAAGAAAAATATATATACTTCCAGCACTTATTGCTCCAGTGAAGGCTATAATCAACTTTCTCATGGGGGAAGAAATCTCTCAATGACTACCACAATTACCTGTGTGTACTTGAACCATATTTTCCTGAGTGTCAGAGAATCATTACTAAAGTACATATCTCTCTGGAGTACCTATTAAAGGGAAACAAAGATGTTTCTCCAGCAGTCTCATAGCATGTTGAATAAGGGCTTTGGATGGGGGAGAACTGACCCTCTTTTGCTTAAGAGCAAAACTCTAAGCAGACTATTTATTTGGTAAATCGATGCCCTTTGAAAGATTCTACTCTTCTCCAAAGTCAAGTCCAGTTACTGTATTTAGAAACGATCTATAATATGGTACACGCCATATGGATATAAATGACAGTAACCCATATTTTCTATGCCGTTTTCTGCGATAAGACACCTTACTGTAATAGGCCCTAGTGTGTGCGATAGTGTGTCCAGGACAACTGACAGTCAGGGAGAGCCGGGACTACTGTCCCAGGCCTGCTCAGTCAAGGGTTCTGGTCCCCATGTTAGCAACACTACAGTTTATTATCTGCAACTGTGCTGGCAAGAAGGGCCATCTCCTTCCCCGTCCCCCCCTGCAGGCAAGAATGGTCATCCCCTTCCCCAGGCCCCCCTGTAGGCAAGAAGGGTCATTATCTTCCCCAGGCCCCCCTGCAGACAAGAAGGACCCTTACCTTGGCTGACCGACACCCATTTGGAAGGGGGGATTCCCCAGGCTCTCCTTCTGCATGCCCCCTTACATACGCCCTCAACCCACTACCCCTTCCACCGCCCATCTCCAGGCCCTTTACCCCTTACACTCCCCTCATATCCCCCGCCCAGGGTCATTACACCTAACAACCCCCCCCCTCCTAGCCCATTATCCTCCAGGCCCATTATCTTCTTGCACCCCCCCCCAGGTCCATTACCTCCTTATATCACCCTCCCACTGCTCATACCATCCCCTATCCCAGGGGCAGGGCCCTATTACTTATATTTGTCCTGGGCACCACGATTTCTGTTGGCTGCCGTGAGTATGTCCACACCCCATAGAAAGCTAGTGCAGCACTTTCTCCCATGCCTACAGTATGCTGCAGTATTAGCATTAATGCTAATATCAGCTCTAGTTGCTGATACAGCCCCTATAAATCATGATCATCATCATCATCACTAGGTATATCCATCATTAGTATATCATCATCATTACAAAGTATATCCATCATCAGTGGTCGACAAATCACCCAAAAATCTAATCGCCACCTAGCCCCGCCAGTAGCCCCACCCCCACCTGCGCTTTTAAAAAAAGAAATTGAATAAATTCCTAGTGAGAACTAATAACAGCATTCGTTTTTGACATAACAGTTTATTTAATGTATTACATTTATACTTTACTACAATTAGTCCTTGTTACGCGTGTGTGTGTGTGTGTGTGTGTGTGTGTGTGTGTGTGTGTGTGTGTGTGTGTGTGTGTGTGTGTGTGTGTGTGTGTGTGTGTGTAAATGTTGAATCTAGAAAAAAAAAGCCACATGTGAATGACTAGTTTCCTGAACCCCTTAACCAGTGTCTGGATGCCTCCGCTTCACAATATCTAAAGCAGCAATCCCACCTGGGATCTTACCTGATCTGCAGTCCCTCAATGTCCAGGTACTGTCATTCCTGCAATATTATACTGTATATTGGAGGGGGTGGTGTTCCCTACCTGACTTCCGGGTATGCGGGGATTACGATGTCTCCCGAGTGAAGCTTGAGTCAGATCTGGAAGAAAGAAGTATAGGTTATTTCGGTGTAGATATGGGGCAAATAAGATATACAGATCCAGAGTGTGAGTAACACAGAGAGAGAGAGAGAGAGAGAGTGGGTGAGGGAGAGAGAGAGTGGGTGTGAGAGAGAGAGTGGGTGTGAGAGAGTGAGAGAGAGAGAGTGGGTGAGAGAGAGAGTGGGTGAGAGAGAGAGAGAGTGGGTGAGAGAGAAAGAGAGAGAGAGTGACAGAGAGGCAGAGGGTGACAGAGAGAGGGGGTGGGTGACAGAGGGGGTTGTTGACAGAGTGGGTGGGTGACAGAGGGGGTGGGTGACTGTGACTGACAGTTGGGTGGGTGGGTGACTTTGACTGACACTTGGGTGGGTGGGTGACTGTGACTGACACTTGGGTGGGTTGGTGAATGTGACTGACACTTGGGTGGGTGGGTGACTGTGACTGACACTTGGGTGGGTGGGTGACTGTGACTGACACTTGGGTGACTGTGACTGACACTTGGGTGGGTTGGTGACTGTGACTGACACTTGGGTGACTGTGACTGACACTTGGGTGGGTTGGTGACTGTGACTGACACGGGTGGGTTACTGTGACTGACTATTTATTCACTCATACACACACACTCACAGACACACATACTAACAGACACACACAGTCACAGTCACAGACACACACAGTCACACAGACACACACATACTCACAGACACACACACACACACACACACTCACAGACACACACACTCACAGACACACACAGTCACAGTCACAGACACACACAGTCACAGTCACAGACACACACACACTCACTGGAGACAAGGGATGTCGCACATGAGTCAGGTACTGAGGGTTTGATCTCCCCCAGGCCCCGCTGTAATTACCTGAGCCCGGGGCTCTCCTCCCTCCCCTTGTCCTGATCCTCTGCAGCAAAGGCAGCAGCAACACTATCACCTTCCACCTGTGTCGCCATTGTGAGGATTCGCCATTCCAGCGGTTCTGTCCCCTTAACCCTCACCTGCCCATCATGTTCCAGAAACACTCAGAGAAGGCATCACAGGGGTTGTTCGCGTGCGTGTCGTGGGGGTAATGCGCAGGCTCGGTTGGTCTCCACGGTCCCCACACCCAGGATACTCACACCCCCTAGCGGCGGTGACGGCGACGCACGCGCAGTACTCACTCTCTTCAGGGATCCGTGATCTCCACTCCCCAGCTCCGCCTCCGCTCTGACGTCGGAGGTACGCGGCACAGTAGCCGCACACGTTCCTTCCCCCTCGCCTCGGCTCACGCCTCCGATCTCCGCCTTTGTATTGACGCAGGTATCGTGACGCGCTCGAGTGGCGCGCGACCGGGTCGCCAGCGGGATGCGCGGGTTGCGCGTGGGTTGCGCGCACGCGCATGTTCGAGGTTCCACCCACACTCCTAATCGGCTACATAATAGGATGCACCTGCACGATCCAGCAGCCTATCGGTGAGGGTTTCGCCACTTCCCTGTTGTGTCCCATTGGAGGGGGCTTCCTTATATACCTTGTCAGTACTCTCTTGCATTGCCGAGCATAACTCCTGTTTGTGACACTGAACCTCGCTGCATCCTGCCTTGCCTGATTTCTACCCTGCTGCCTGACCCTGCCTTGGACATTCTGATACTCTCCTGCACTGACCCTGGCTTTGGAATACGACGATTCTGCTCTCTCCTGCACTGACCCTGGCTTTGGAATACGACGATTCTGCTCTCTCCTGCACTGAGCCTGGCTTTGGAATACGATGATTCTGCTCTCTCCTGCGCAGACCCTGGCTTTGGAATACGATGATTCTGCTCTCTCCTGCACAGACCCTGGCTTTGGCTTAACGACGACTCTGCTTTTTCCAATCCTGACCCCGGCTACGTACCCCAACGATCCGCTACTCTCTACTCCAAGACCCAGCAAGTACCACGTTTACGCTGTCCTCTATAACCCCGACCTGGCTTACAAGACTATCCTACTCTCTAGACGCGCCCTCGCGTTTGTGGTTGGCGTTCTGTATCAATCCCTACCTCAACCCCGCGGTCGCGCCTCGTTTGTGGTGAGCTACGCGTTACAGCCATAATGTGAGTGCCGCACTATCCACACCACTGCCAGCGCTGCTCACCCCCTCAGGATCCCGCAGACCGCCAGCCAATCAAGGGGGAGCTCCCGAGAGGGATGAGCGCGACAAGCAACCGAGCGGAGGCACGCTCTGTCTGCCATGAAATCTGGCTGCCATGAGGACGTTACGGGAGCGACGGGGGAAGAGGGAAAGCTCAGCTGAGAGCCGGAGGTGGGGCAGTCTCCCGCAGTAGACAGAGGATGAGACACGCACTCAATATCAATGGTAATAGAGGTGGGGTACTTAGCTGCCGGTGCGCTAGTCCTGGGGAGCTCCTGTAGTCCCTAATGTTCCAGTACAAAGAAGAAGAAGCAGGCACACGGTCTTACTCAAAAGGAGGTTTAATATGCCATAAAGTCCAATGTTTCGGCAGTCAAATACTGCCTTTCTCAAGGTGAAGGCTGTCTCCCGCAGCATCATGAACACGCCTCCGGCTTTTTTTTTCCCCCTCCTTCAGCGCGAGTGGGGGAAATTAAACAGCAGCACGTGCGCTGCTTGGGCCAATCGCCAACGGGAAATTTCAGATCGCTCCTGGCGACCGGGCGACTGGCTTTGTCGAACTCTGTCCATCATTACTATATCTTCATCACCAAGATCACTATCACTAAGTATATCCCATCATTAGTATATCATCATCAACATGATCATGATGACCTTCACAACCACCAAAATCCTTGAAGTCACCTGATCTACTACCAGAACGTGAGTAATTTCTCTTTACATCTTGTGCTCCTGCTCTTCTTTCCCATGTAGACCTATGATGACAGGTCATGTGCCATATAAGAGAAGTGGTACCCAGCTGAGTCCCTCCTTTCCCCCACCTCACAATGGCATGGCACAAACAACAGATGGTAGCACCCTCTATATCAGGGGTGGCAAACTCCAGTCCTCATTGGCCACCAACAGGTCAGGTTTTAAGGATTTAAGGATATCACAGATTCAGCATAGGTGGCTCAGTCGTTGAGCCATACAATCCCTTTTACCTCTGACAAGCATTTTTCGCATCCCTAAACCCAAACGCCCCCACTTCCCTGCTCCAACACAACCCAAATAAAGTGAGGGATGGTGGGAATTTCTCTGATGTGGGGTTCAGCATGAAGCGAGGGAAGGATCCTACCCCCGACCAATAAATAACCTCCTTGACTCCTCCACCCCCTTGACCTGAGATCACCATCCCTAGGGTATGGCCCCTCTACACTGAGTCATGTCACAGCTCCCCCTACTGGCCCAGGGCTTTCTATACACAATTACTTATCAAGCTTGGAAAAATTGATTGATTGCTGCCAATTTCTTTGGGTGCAATATCTGCTGTACTCCTGTCCAGGGGTACCCCTAAAACAGCACCACGCCAAGAGGTAATATATTTCATTGGTGCTCAATCTTGCCCAACAGGTCAGGCTTTCAGAATATCCCAGCTCCTGCACAGATGGCTTAATCAGAGGCTCAATCAAAGACTGAGCCTCTGATTGAGTCACCTGTGCTGAAACAGGGACTGATTGAGCCACCTGTGCTGAAGCTGAGACTGATTGAGCAACCTGTGCTGAACCAGGGATATCATGAAAATCTGACCATTTGGGGGTGAAGCGGGGGGGGGGGGGGGGGCAGAGGACTGGAAGTTGAGCACCACTCATATTTGGTAGTCACACAAATATTTAAGAGCATCAATGGAAAGATTGATGATGTCTAAATACCACCTTCTGTGCTTGTTTAAAGGTAATAAATGAATGCTTTTTTTTTTAAATATCTTTTTTTATTCAGGTGTATACACTTGCAAGTCATACAGATAGATACATGTATTGGTGTTCCCGCCGCGTTACATGCATATATATACACATATACGTACATACCTATACACACATACCTTTATACATACTGTGACAGAAACCAGGGGATGGTAATAAATTCCGTATATAGGGCTCCCAGGATACTAGACAGTTTCTATCCTGTTTGGCCTGGGAGTGCAGCCTTATAATACATACACTCCATCCCACAGTTTGGCAAGCGCTGGAACTGAGGGATGAGAGATCCAGACCAGAGTTTGTCTGCTGCCTGATTTCTGTCACCTGTCATGCTAATTAGGAATCAGGTATGAAAGACTGATTCCCTGTTTGCTCTGGTCTCTCCACAAGAGCCAGGAGGCTGGAAGGCTGCTGAACTACAGAGGGGAGAAGCCTCTTCCCCAAACAGGTTCAATCTTTCTGTTCATTTGTGTAAGATTGCAAAAGTACCTTGTTTTGTTGTTGGGAGTGGAAAAGCCACTTCCAACCCTGAGTCAGGGATATCTAAGTTAAGTTATCGCTCAGGTGAGCAGCTTTTGTTTTGATCTGTTTTCTGTTGTATGCACTGTGGCAGTCTCAGTGCCTGGGACTGAATAAACCAGGCATAGCCTGTTTAAAGGAACAGTACGTGACGCCTCATCATTTAACCTACCCTAAAAGACCGTGTTCTAAACAGTCCCGGACAAACGACGGAGCCCCGGAGTAAGCCGTTTGTCACATATGGTGGAGAATGCGGGCAGAGCACTAGGGGGTCTGCGGGTTGAAGAACTTTGAAAGAAAAAAAAAAAAGAAAAAGTTTTTTCATCCTCTGCAAACAAGATGGAAGACGTGGTGGGTGCGCTGGTACGCAATGTCGCTGCCCAGAAAGACGCGAATGAAACCCAGCAACAGCTGTTAATAGCCCAGCAAGAAACTAATGCAAACCAGCAGCAGACGAATGCAGCCCAGCAACAGCTGCTAATAGCCCAGCAAGAGATTAATGCCAACCAGCAACAGGCGAATGCCAACCAGCAACAGGCGAATGCAAACCAGCAACAGACGAATGAAGCCCTGCAAAACGCGAATGCAAACCAGCAAGAGACAAACCGCTTGCTGAGAGAGGAGCAACAGTGGTTCGCTCAGGGCTTACAGCAGGAACTCGAGATCCTGAGGGGGACTATCAGTAACCTTCCACTGGCAGCGGCAGCCCCAGTTCCGAAAATGACCAGGGCAAGCCACTACCTTCAGAAGATGGGACCCTCGGATGATGTGGAAGCCTATCTTCTCACGTTTGAACGCACGGCACAGAGAGAGGGATGGCCAGAAGCTGAGTGGGCTGGTCTAATCGCACCCTTCCTAAGCGGCGAACCCCAGAAGGCTTACTTTGATCTAGAGCCAGCCGAAGCTAACGTCTATGCAAAATTGAAGTTCGAGATCCTCGCCCGCCTCAGCGTAACCACGGCTGTTCGCGCCCAAAGGTTTCACGCATGGTCCTTCACGATGGATAAAGCCACCCGAAGCCAGATGTATGACCTCATCCACCTCGCCCGGAAGTGGCTACAACCCGAGATCAACTCAGCCAGCCACATCGTGGAACGGTTGGTCATGGACCAGTTCTTGAGGAAACTTCCCTCTGCCTTACGCCGTTGGGTCAGTCGGAGTGACCCCCACAATGCGGATGAGCTTGTGGCCCTCGTAGAAAGGTACAATGCAGCAGAAGAGCACCCGCAACCCACAGTCGTGGAGCAACCCCACTACCCGAGGTTCCAGGACTCTTCCAGAGACGGTAAAAGGGTACCGGGGTTAAGGGGCGCTGAAGAGCGGCGACCCCCTTCACGCAGCACAAGCAACAGTGGTTCGCACACTAAGGGCAATAGCCAACATGGGGAGCCGGGAAAAGGCTCTAAGTGGGACACAGACTATGTACCTAAATGTGTAAATTGTCATGAGAGGGGCCACACAGCAAAAATCTGCCCACTAAATGATGAGCCCATGCAATGCAACAGCGTGGAACCTTATTCGCTGTTGTACCAATGTATGGGCCCTAGCCCAGAGGACCCCTTGAATAACCATCTGTGGGCATTTGTAAAGGTTAATGGTAAGAGGGTTCGGGCACTTCTTGACTCTGGGAGCATGGTCACACTAGTGTCCGAATACCTCTTGCCCATTAAGAAGAAACAGGGAAACAGTTCACAAAGAGTGGCAATTTGTTGTATACATGGGGATAATCATGAATATTCCACTGTTGATGTTTTTTTTTAAACAGAGTTTGGTTCTTTAGATTTCAAGGTGGGTATTGTACCCAAACTGGCACATGATGTGTTAATAGGGACCGACTTTCCCCATTTTCTAAAAATGTGGTCCCCCGCTCAGAATAGTGCCCAGAGTTCAATAGCGGACCATAACGAAGTATTAGAAGAAACAAATCCTTTCCCTTTTTCAGAAATGGAGGTTGACGAGGGCCCAAATAAGAAGGGGGAAAAGGAGGAGTGCTGTAAAATTCCCTTCCCCATCACTACTTTGGTAGGGAATACCCCAAATCAAGATGTTGAGCAGACACTTACCACCCCAGAACCGGATAAGACCCTCGCTGACCTAGAGGTCAGCCCTGGGAGTTTTAAGAAGGCCCAGTGGGAGGACCCCACATTAGCGGTAGCAAGGGGAAATATACGGGACCAGAATAGTACTCCTGGCCAACCAGATAGGTCACTTGCTTACCCCTACTTCGAGGTAGAGAACGACCTAGTATATCGGGTTGATAAAAGGAAATCAGTTACAACTAAACAATTGTTGGTACCACAGACATTCCGTAACGTAGTATTACACCTCGCACATAGTCATCCATTGGGGGGACACCTAGGGGTGGAAAAAACAAAAGAAAAGGTTCTCCGAAGCTTCTATTGGCCTGGGGTTCTGGCAGAAATTACGAATTATTGTTCCTCATGCCCAGAATGTCAGATCACCGCCCCGTTCAAGGCGTACCGCAGCCCATTGGTACCCCTTCCCATAATAGATGTACCATTTGACCGGATTGCTATGGATCTAGTAGGACCCCTAATAAAGTCTGCTAGGGGACATCAGCATATATTGGTAATATTAGATTATGCCACCCGATATCCGGAGGCAGTTCCCCTACGTAGCACCTCAGCTAAAAACATAGCAAAAGAGTTAGTAGTTCTGTTTTCCCGGGTCGGGATTCCTAAAGAGATTCTATCTGACCAGGGAACACCATTTATGTCCCAAGTAACGAAAGAGCTATGTAAACTCCTAAAAATCAAGCATCTCAGAACCTCAGTCTATCATCCACAAACAGATGGTTTAGTGGAAAGGTTCAATAAAACCTTAAAGAGCATGTTACGGCGGGCGGTTGATAAAGATGGGAAAAACTGGGATTGTTTGTTACCGTACCTGTTATTTGCCATTAGGGAAGTTCCCCAATCATCCACAGGCTTCTCCCCGTTTGAACTATTGTATGGCCGACACCCAAGGGGCTTACTGGATATAGCCAAAGAGACTTGGGAACACGAGGTTACCCCTTACAGAAGTGTAATAGAGCATGTTGCCCAGATGCAGGACCGCATTGCTGCAGTCCTACCCATAGTGAGGGAACACATGGAGAAAGCTCAAGAAGCACAGAGGAATACATATAATAAGGGTGCTAGGGTCAGAATTTTTTCTCCAGGTGATAGGGTACTAGTTCTGGTTCCCACCGTGGAGAGTAAATTCCTTGCTAAATGGCATGGGCCATATGAGGTCTTGGAAAGAGTGGGAGAAGTTAATTATAAGGTAAGACAGCCAGGTAGGAGGAAACCTGAGCAAATTTACCATATAAACCTACTCAAGCCCTGGAAAGATAGAGAAGTCTTGTTAACCCTAGTACCCCCAGGTCCGTCAGAGAATCAAGAAACTGACCCAGAGGTTAGCATAGCTGAAACCCTGTCTGTTCATCAGAAACGAGAGGTTCAGAATTTAGTGAGAAGAAACAAAGAAATCTTCTCTATACGGCCAGGTAGAACTAGCGTAATTGAACATGACCTAGTCTCTGAACCGGGGGTCCGAGTTAACCTTAAACCGTACCGAATCCCAGAGGCCAAAAGAAAGGCTATAAGTTTAGAGGTTAAAAAAATGCTAAAACTAGGTGTAATTGAGGAATCCCAAAGTGGGTGGAACAGCCCTATAGTCTTAGTCCCAAAGCCAGATGGTACAACAAGGTTTTGTAATGACTACCGGAAACTAAACGCGGTGTCAAAATTTGATACTTATCCTATGCCCAGGGTAGATGAACTTGTAGAGAGACTGGGCAAAGCCCGATATCTCACAACCCTAGACCTAACAAAAGGGTACTGGCAGGTTCCCCTCACAGAAAGGGCTAAAGAAAAGACAGCCTTCTCAACCCCAGACGGCCTCTTTCAGTATAAGGTGTTGCCTTTTGGCTTACATGGAGCTCCCGCCACATTCCAAAGAATGATGGATAAAATTTTAAAACCACATGCTCGGTATGCTGCCGCCTACCTGGATGATGTGGTAATCCATAGTGAAGATTGGCAATCCCACCTTCCAAAGGTCCAAGCTGTGCTTGACGCAGTCCGGTCTGCTGGACTAACTGCTAACCCCGCTAAATGCACTATTGGTCTGGAGGAGGCCAAGTATCTGGGATATTCTATTGGCAGAGGTTTACTCAAACCCCAAACACTCAAAGTGGAGGCGATACAAAATTGGCCAAGGCCAGTTACAAAAAAACAAGTAAGGACCTTTTTGGGGTTAATTGGGTACTATAGAAGGTTTATTCCCAATTTTGCAACTAAGGCAACCCCACTAACTGACCTCACAAAAGCAAGAGGACCGCTAATGGTAAAGTGGTCCCCGGAAACCGAACAGGCCTTTAGAAGCCTGAAAGAAGCTCTCTGTGCCCAACCAGTGTTGGTCACACCTGACTTCTCCAAAGAGTTCGTAGTCCAAACCGACGCATCTGAGGTAGGGCTGGGGGCGGTACTCTCCCAGGAGTCTCAAGGTGAGGAGCACCCCATCCTTTATTTAAGTAGGAAACTAAATCCCCAGGAGAAAAATTACTCCATAGTAGAGAAAGAGTGTCTCGCAATAAAGTGGGCTCAAATACTATCTGTTGGGGAGAAAATTCCGGTTGGTCACAGATCATGCACCCCTTACCTGGATGTGTCAAAACAGGGAAAAGAATGCTAGAGTGACCAGGTGGTTCCTAAGCCTACAACCCTTTAAATTTTCTGTGGAACACAGGTCAGGGCACAAACATGGCAATGCTGACGGGTTGTCAAGGATGCACTCCCTAATATCCATGGTCGCTCATCCCTCGAGGTCTGAGCTGGGGGGGAGGATATGTGACAGAAACCAGGGGATGGTAATAAATTCCGTATATAGGGCTCCCAGGATACTAGACAGTTTCTATCCTGTTTGGCCTGGGAGTGCAGCCTTATAATACATACACTCCATCCCACAGTTTGGCAAGAGCTGGAACTGAGGGATGAGAGATCCAGACCAGAGTTTGTCTGCTGCCTGATTTCTGTCACCTGTCATGCTAATTAGGAATCAGGTATGAAAGACTGATTCCCTGTTTGCTCTGGTCTCTCCACAAGAGCCAGGAGGCTGGAAGGCTGCTGAACTACAGAGGGGAGAAGCCTCTTCCCCAAACAGGTTCAATCTTTCTGTTCATTTGTGTAAGATTGCAAAAGTACCTTGTTTTGTTGTTGGGAGTGGAAAAGCCACTTCCAACCCTGAGTCAGGGATATCTAAGTTAAGTTATCGCTCAGGTGAGCAGCTTTTGTTTTGATCTGTTTTCTGTTGTATGCACTGTGGCAGTCTCAGTGCCTGGGACTGAATAAACCAGGCATAGCCTGTTTAAAGGAACAGTACGTGACGCCTCATCATTTAACCTACCCTAAAAGACCGTGTTCTAAACAGTCCCGGACAAACGACGGAGCCCCGGAGTAAGCCGTTTGTCACAATACATATACCACATAAGATACATAGAGAGAGGCAGCAGATATTTGATATCATTTTCCGCTATGGACAAATACAGTGAGATCTTGGTATGTATCACCTGATTTTTTTCCTTTTTCCTTTATAACTCGGACTCCTAGAAGCCCTGAACACTCCCTCAAAACTGGGAGTGCTTAATAAACTAATCGCCAATAGGCGGTAACATTGTTTGGATCATCTCTACATATTTAGTTTATTGTGTTTAATTTAATCTTTGTCTTTAGATAGTGGATTTTAATGTAGTTGTTTTACTTCTTTCTTTGAGGGCGGGGGGTTTATTATCGGGGGTGTTCCTCTTCCTTTTGTTTCTCAAGGAATTTAGTCTGGTCCTTTGTTGGGAAGGATGTTATGATTAGGTCCCATTTATTTCGGAAGTTATTCCCTGGATTGTTTCCTCTCTGGTCTTTATTAATATTGTCTATGGTAATGAGCTTGATTTGTAGGGATTTAATTAATTCCATACTTGGGGCTTCTGGTTCCAGCCATTTCGTCATGATAGCCTTCCTAGCAGTTAGGAGGATCATCTCTGTTGGAAGGAGTGCTTTGTTATTCCTATTTATCCTAATTTGCCATGGTTCCATGTTGGCGAATAGCATGGGTAGCGGCTGTTTTCCCCAGTGCACCTTTATCACTGTCTTGATAAACTTAAATATTTGATCCCTAAACATAGATATCTTCTCACAATCCCAGAAACAGTGTTTGAGGTTAGCCCTCTCTTGTCTACATTTGGGGCATTTTGTGGTGTCTACTTCTACAATTGTCACAATTTTTCTTGAATTCTGTATGGAGAATATACGAAAAGGGATCTATCAATATAGCTAATAGAAATAGGTTCTTTGAGAAACGTAAAATCCCGAAAATCAATGCAGACCAACTAGCGAACATTAACGCCCCTATAACACCCAAAGAACTTGCAGACACTATAGGTAATTTGAAGACTTTTAAGGCCCCAAGACCGGACGGTCTGTCAGGGGAGTACTACAAAATACTCAAGGAAGAAATAAATACTCCACTGAAAATTACATTCCAGTTAATCCTAGAAGGGAAAGGTGCCCTACCTTCAAGTGAAATGGCCCATATAAAAATTATTCATAAACCTGGGAAAGACCCCCTTCTGCCAGAGTCATATAGGCCAATCTCCCTGATAAACCAAGATATTAAGATCGTTACAAAAATAATAGCAGATAGATTGGCAAAAATACTTCCATCTATCATACACCTAGACCAATCGGGCTTTATAAAGGGAAGATCAGGAGTTAAAATTATTAGCAAGGCCATTTCGGCTATCCTCTGGGCACAGAAACACAAGATAAAAAATGCGGCCGTGGTCGCCATAGATGCCGAGAAGGCGTTTGATAACATGCTTTGGGACCATGTCCACTTTATGTTAGATAAGTTTGGTTTTAGTGGGAACATCACCTGAATACCCTATATAACAAACCAAAAGCCAAGATTATAGCGGCCGGCTGTATATCAGAACCCTTCTCGCTCCATAGAGGGCCGAGACAAGGATGCCCGCTGTCCCCGTTGTTGTTTAACTTAGCAATAGAACCGTTGGGACACTATTTGAGACAGGCGACTGAATTCGAGGGCATAAGGATGGGCAAAAGAGACCTGAGATTAGCAATGTTTGCTGATGATATCTTACTGTTCCTGGCAAACCCAGAGAGATCGGTAGAGAAAATACTCGAAGCCATATCAATTTTTGGGTCATTTGCGGGCTTCAAAATCAATGTCTCCAAAACTGAACTTTTATACATAAACAAGCTAATGGGAACCAGCGATGCAGCTAAAATACCGATCAAGATAATTAGAGCCCCAATAAAATATCTAGGGATAAAATTAGAAGCAGATTTGATAAAATTATACGAAAACAACATTAAACCGGTAATTAAAAAGATCCTAGAGGAGGTTGACCTTCCCACTGTCCCTCTTTGGAAGGGTATGTGTTATTAAAATGATATCTTTTGCAAGACTACTGTACCACTACAGACCCTGCCCCTCTTACTTAAACACAAAGACGTAAAAGAATTAAACAAGGGGATAAATACATTTATATGGAATGGGAAGAGAGCAAGAATAGCCCTAAACAAATTACAGATGACAAAGGAAATGGGAGGAACAAATATCCCAAATATTAGAGATTACAACTTGGCGTGCCTTCTTAGACACATAGGAGACTGGATATTAGACAAGGAGTTGTATTACTCTCCAGAAATTGAGAAGCAATTTTCTGACCATTATTCATTACCCGAGATTCTCCATAAATGAATGCTTTTAAGACGTTTACAAATACAAAGCGTATAAATTAAAATGAGTGGTACTAGATACCCCAAGTACTGTACCATCACGCTTTGACCAGCTCTGGTTCAGTTGCAGTAACAGCACTGTACATTTCTTTTGGTGTATAAATGCTGCAAACCTCTGTTTGTCTCAGTAATTCACGAGTTATATCAAATTGCTTCTGTCCGTGTTTCTAATAAACAATATACAGTAGCAGCAGTGATTCCACTTTACTGAAAGAATGACAGCACGTACAAGATTGGATGTCTGAAAACAGCAAATAAGCTAACCATACGTCTCCCCTAAACTTATTCCCCCCCTTAAACTTATTCCCCCACTCCCCCAATGTTTTCCATCTTCTATAATCTTGTCTGCAACTTGAAGCCATAAACACAGCCGTGCTTTGATTAAGCCTGCAGGAACCTAGTGTCATTTAATGAGTTACAATTATAGGTCTTGCTGATGTCTGGGAATCACATTCAATTTTATTTTGTTCTACAAGAACATTTTTTTCCTCTCATTGCCAGGTAACACGTGTAGCAGCAACTCTTTCACCTCAATGTAACACGCGCAGTGCTATTTATTCCGGCGTATAATAGCAGAGAATGTAATGGCGCTCTTGCTGTAGGCTTGCAATTTAAATAATAACAAACTCACTGGAGCAAAGCTGACTGTACTTGTTGGTCCAGGATTTTTAATTAGCTTCCCACAACCTGTCATGTTTTTCTTTCCCCACTCTATAGATGGAACAAAACAGTTTGACTTGAAGATTTCGAGTTGTCTGGCAGCTGTTGAAGTGGAAATGCCAAACTATAAAAGAAAATGCCTTTCAACTGAAGCAACTGTTCTGCTCTGAGTCTGTGTCCGTTTGTCACGTCGGTCCAAACTTCAGGCGATTGCTTTTCTACGTGAGGTTTTCATCGATTTGAGACTATTTACGATCCTATTCCAATCTAGTTTTAGACTCTAGTGCAAGGATGGGCAACGCCAAGCCTCAAGTGGTCAGATTGTCAGGATATTCCTGCTTCAGCACAGGTGGTGCAGTCAAAGGCTGATCCACTGATTGAGCCGCCTGTGCTGAAGCAGGGATATCCTGAACACCTGGTAAGTTGGTAGCTCTTGAGCACTGGTGCTGCCCTCACCTGCACTAGAGCTACTCCAAAACTAGATATTGAATAGGGGTTTATAGCGTTTAAATCAGTGACAATCCCATATAGAAAAAATAATCATATCACCACTGCTAATCTTTATTAACACAGGACCATATGAGGGTCATTATCGTTATCAAATCACCCTGTAATGTTCAATCCCCTCTGCACTTCTCTCCCCCTGATTCGCTCCCTCTGCAGGTGCTAATTATTGACGAAACCTAGATTAACCTATATTATCACTTACTGTGCATGCAATGTCTTGTAAATAATGCATAACCCTGCTCACTGTGTAACTATGTATTTGTCATCATAACTCTGTGCCCAGGACATGTACGTGAAAACGAGAGGTAACTCTCAATGTCTTACTTCCTGGTAACCGTTTGCAATCCAGGGGGAGCATGAAAGGGAAATAAAACAAAATACAATCTAAGTGCAGACAGTTTGATAACTTCTAGACTAGTTCAGTGATTAGTCTTGGCTCGTATATGTGTGGCCTACTTACAAGATGTAAGTCAAAAACGGGCAGTGTGACACAGTGGTCTATGCAGGGAGGACTTCTAATCCAATGAATAATGGAGACTTCCACTCTCAGCCAAGCAGCAGTGTATATAAAAGAGAAAAGATATCCATAGTGCAGACCAATCATATAAAACGTGACTTTATGGGGTTTTAAAAATGAACACTTACAATAAAAACATTTAAATAATGCGTGTATCACAATACTGTGACCGAGGAGAGATTGCTGTTAGCTTCTGGCTCACCCACCACCTCCGGTTTATGGACCCTGCGTGGGACACCGCTGCATTGGACTCTCCACCTCCTAGGATCCCTCTGGGGTGCACTGGTCCCGTCAGCTCTGTTCCTCGTGTAGGACGCCGCTCTGTTCTTTTCCTTGAGCTCCCTCTCGGGTGGGCTGTCCTGTCCCCTCCGGTTAGCTCTGATACGTCACTTCCGGTTGGTCGCGATCTGTCACTTCCGGTAGTGGGTCTGCAATCTCTGACACAGCTTCTCTCCTCCTCTAGGCGGCTAACACTCTACGCGTTTCGCCAATACGGTGCGTGGCTTCCTCAGGAGCATTTAACACTTTCCACATTAAATGAAATGCACATTCAGTACATACCCTCCGACATGTCACAGATTAAAAAAATACATAATATGCACTACTCAGTGTGTGATGTTAAAGCAGCAGTCCCCTCAAATACTGGGGTACACAATTATTAGTTTGGTGTTGCTATCTTATGTAACAGATATATTTCTAAAATAAGATCCCCCAAATCCCGTTATAATATAGACAACCAAACACCCTCTAAAATACTTCTCAAACTCCTTATAAGGCACCCGACACCCCTCATATAGACCCTAAACACCAATCATATAGACTCCCAATACCCCTCATATAGACCACCAATACCCCTTATAGACCCACAACACCCCTCATAAGACCACCAGAACCCCTCATAAGACCCCCAACACCCCTCATATAGACTCCGAACATGCCTCATAGACCCCCAAAACCGCTCATATAGAATTCCAACACTCCTCATAGACCCCCAATATCCCTCCTATAGACAACCAACACCTCTCATAGACTCCACAAGACTCCCAATAGACACCAACCCCCCCCATACCCATCCTTAGACCACCAACACAACCCATACGAAAGCCCCACCACCCCTCAGACCCCCAACACCCCTTATATAGAACCCAAGCACTGCTCATAAAGACCCCAACACACCACACAACACCCCCAACACTCCTCATAGAACCCCAATACCCCTCATATAGACTCCCAACACCCCTTATATACAGATGCAGCGGCCGTTATTGAAACACTTCACGCGGTCTATACCTCGGAATACCCATGTCATGGCGCAGGATTTCTTCCAACCGTACCGCCCCTTCCAGCCTTAAGACGCGAGTGCAGAAAATGGCATTTTAGTGTTCTGGCTTTTAAACACTGAAATTGACACAGTAGCACAGCACAGCACTGTACACATTACAATTCATTCATTTCATTGCACACAAAGAAACAGAATCCATGAAATTCAAACAAAGCAACCACGATAAACACATGTGCTTGGGGTGATTGGCGGCGTTAATGCCGCGTGGAGTACAACAGTGCTATGATTTGTTCGAATAACGGCCGCTGCATCTGTAGAACCCCATCACCCCTCATAACACTCACAGCACTCCTCATATAGATCCCAACCCCACTCATATAGATTCCCAACACTCCTTATAGAATCCCAAAAAACCTTCATACAGACCCCCAACACTACTTTTAGTATCCCTACATATAGACTCCCAACACCCTTATATAGACCCTTGCTGACTGCAGCACCATATAGACCCCCAATACCCCTCATATAGAAATATGGGCTCCCAACAAGTTTCCCTCTGCTGTTCGCATACAAGCTGCTTTGCAACCACGGGTCACTTAGAATCTTCGGTGATGTCGATAGGCTTGCCATGTAGTGACACCATGAGGATAGCCTATCAGCATCACCGAAAATGCTGGATTGGCCCTTTTGGAACCCAGAAGAAGCAGGAGAACCAAGTAACCGCAAATGCACTGCTTGGAGGTTGGTACTACAGCCCCCAAAACCGTACTATACCGGCCAAAATCGGTACAGTTAATTCGTCTGACAGTATAGCGCATTCGTGAAATTTTTTCAAATCTCATGCCGTATGAAATATACTATACTATACATAGGAAAAAAATGTTTATTTTTATATTATTATTATTATACTCCGTATACTGTAAGTGTCTTTTAATAAACTGCACTTGAATGATTCACATTAATGAGTGATTATAAATAAAGTCAACATGTATATATTTAGTAGGCTCATAGCAGAACAAGGTGTTCCAGGCCCCTTTGGTTTTGAAGGGGTTAACATCCACAATATTGTATATTGAGAAAGCTAAGGGCAACAATTGAAAGATAAAATACTTTAGATGTAGAAATCTGGCAGCGTAAAGATAACCCAGGGGGAGAAAGATGAGAGAACTTTAAGACAAGTGATAGGGGAATTTGTAGAGAATAATAAGTGGATAAGATAAGAAATCACACAACCTGAGTTGAGAGTGTATAAAAAAAAAAAAGACCGGTATAGAAAAGATGGATTTAGCACAAAATAGTATAAATAAAGTAAAATGATCATTTGAGGGTAATCATATAATCTGCAGAATTCTGTAAGCAGATCTCCTGGGAATAATTCCGTTTCTCTGGCTGCCAACGCAATGTGTAGAGGTAATTACACTGTGAAGGTGGTCATTGTATTGAGTTTCATATTGCTAGCCTGTAGTGTTAGCATTTTGTGCCTCCGTAGGCAGTAATGCAGCTCTCTGTGGGAGTCTCAGGCCAGCTGTAAAAGGCATAATGCTTGAACTTAGTAGGGAATGGTAAATCATGTTATTGGTACTGTACCAGATTCTCACGACTAGCAATTAGCAATGTTCTACATTGTAGGGCCCTCTTTACCTCTTTGTATTTGTTTGTGCTTGTCTGTCCTCACTTGCATGAAACTGTTTATGTAATATACTGTATAAGCATCACGCAATGACTTAACATTACGCTATTGACCGTTGAAGATACATGATCAGGCATAAAATGATGTTAACTTGGGTTTAAGTCATGGTTACATCCCTAACAGTGCTTTGTGGATCTGGCCTCATTCTTGTTCAATTCATTTTATTAAAGAAATGTGTTAATTAGCAACATTTAGCCTGTTGTCTTTAGTTCATGTTTGTTCTGGGGTGGGGGGAGTGGGGGCTGCCCTTAAATAACATTTGCTGTTGGTGGTTTAAGGATAATTTTGCTATCCTTGTGACTTACTTGCCAGTCGTGGATGGCCAAATTTGGCTCCATGTCTTTCATCTTCATCTCCAAGTAAGGAAGTACCCAACACACAGGCTAATTATGCAGCATACCGCAAGTGTACGCCATATTATTATCTTATTGAACATCTATTACATAGTTTCCCACAATCACCTACGCAGACGACCTACAGAATACAAACATCAGTTGTACATCTCTCAGTAAAACACCTCAATGTGTCAAGCCAATGGGCATAAAGAGACAGCAGACTTCCATCCACCAGAGAAGTACTACTGGGTTCTCCCTGGGTTCTTCAATGTGGCACTAAAAAGACGAAGTGAAACTTCTGACACACTCCACTGTGTTCAACCAAAGTTTGGCAGTTTATTGAAGCCTCTGGGTTTACACAAAGTAATCGCCCCGCATTTTTGTATATGCAGCTTCAAACTTGTATTACTTTCTTCCCTCGGATGCCCACAACAAAGAAAGATAATGATCCATATTTACCAAGCCGTCTTCTGCCAAAGGGCACCTTCCAGTGTTAGAAGACATCCAAGCGTGTTGACTTGAATGGGCTGTAAGGTGTCTTCCAGTGCCGGAAAGGTGTTTTCCGGCACAGGACTGGTTAGTAGTCTCACCAATCAGACCAACTGAACCCAGACATCCAGTAGAGTTTAACCAAGCACAATTCAGGCCATTGTCAGTGTCCGCCCTATTAGTTTGTAAAGGAAAACATTAAAATATCTGGTTCATCTTCTCTCTGCAGCCTGTCTCGCCTGTGAACCGAGGACAAGCTAGAAAAACAAAGAGGGGTTTGTTGTACAGTTAGTATTTCTCTTTCCAAAAGGTACCTTCACCACATTTTTCTTGGTAGCATCTAAGCTGCGCTAGAGGAATTCCACCTGTTAACCTTACGTTTTGTATACAGAGGACACAAAATAGTTTGTGATGTTCAGAAAATGTACTGTACACGTGGTTGTCGCTAATTAATTTTAGACTGTGTGGGTTTGACGGTGTGCTCTGCCTGGCAATGCCTTCTTCCGGATATGACAAGTAACACTTTCTGACAGGTGCCTTCAGCATTATTTCATCAAATGACTGCAGGTGCTGCGGAGTGCAGATAACGCAAGTTCATCTTTTTATGTAAGATATTTATTTCACATCAATCAGGCGTTAGAGAGTTGGTGCTGTAGAAATAATTATGAATAATGATGTTTAATAGTAACTAGATGTTTTTTTTTTTTCTACAGACGGAAACCATCTGCATAAAAAATGGATATAGCCTGATAATATTTCTCATTCAATGATCCGGTCACTGATCACCAGCTAGAATTCTCTTTAGTCTTATGATCAGATAACACTCTTATTTCACAATCACCATTTCCCATGCTTCAACTTACTCAAGTTTCTACACATGTATAATTATTAAACGGCTATTGAATTCACCAGCAATTATAAAACTAATTAGAGCATGGTTCATTTCAACCATGCAGTTTGTATCCTTTTTAGTTCAAATATGTGTGCCCTATTACTCATTTCAAAAAGCATCCTACTGTATTACTCTCTGAAAACGTTTCGGAAAGCACAGCCATAGCTGGTAAAATAAGGGTAACATAACTTATTGCAAGAATAAAAAAGGGGGGGAAATGGTGCAACACAGCAAAAAGCTTCAAAATATAGAAAAGCCAAAATCATCACTGTAACAGGGGAGTTATCCCTGTTCAGGTAATGTGCCTCTAATCCAGCAGTGTGGTGGTTAACTGCTGGTAGTCAATTAACAAACACCACCTGCCTGATTAGATGGCTTAGAAAAGCCTGTCTTTTGAGACAGGAAGTGAGACTCCTTAGCTCACACCTGAGCTGAACTTGGAGACAAACAGTCTTGAGCCCTGCCAGAAGAAACAGCAGAGCTGCTTTCAAGACACAGGGGAAACTTCTAAACCTGAATGCTGACACACCCTGAGGAAAAGGGAGCTGAACCAGGGACAGAGAATATTTTCCCTCCAAACCACAAGGAACAGATAAGACTTTCATTTATGAGACTTTCTATATCTGCTTATTTCGTGCTATATGTTTGGGGCTGGGAGACATGCTTATCGAAGGGAGTTGTGAACTGCATAGTATTTCACTAGAAATACCCCAAGTGAATAGAAGCTTTGTTTACCCCTTGTTTGGATGGTTTCCTGATGTTAAGGAAACAGGCGCAAAAAAAGGCTTATTTAATTTCACTATAATCAGTCTCCCTTGCATACCTCTGTGAGCGTCCGCCTACAATCACACTCACATGCTATGATATAGAATAAGGTTAAACCTAAAGGTGGTGACTGGAACCTCAGTATTGCAGGTATGTATGGGGGTGAGAGATCCAGAGTAGTATTAGACCTCAGATCCTCGCCTCATAGAAATAAAAGAAAAACAAAACATAGAACAGTTATGCAATTTACTAAAACAAACAAAAAATACAATGCACTCCTGAAGGGTGCTCTGTCTTAATCATTAAGACCACCTGGCACACACCAGCCTCACTCCTCTCTCGCCCTGATCCGTCGGGATGATGTCACATCTGGAAGAGTCACCTTCAAACACATGATTAATTGATGTCAAGTTACATCTGATTCATCAATCAGCCTTTCCAGATACAAATCCTTATGGGTTTTCTTTCAGCTCACCACTTTATGGGATTTAGGAAAATACCTCATTCTATTTGGAGACATCAGGATCACCAATTAGATTGGAACACCATGTGTGATATAACGCTCACTGAGTTATGTAATTATGTAATATGATGGTAGCCTATAATATCAAGATAGATATTGGGTGTTGCCTATGTACTGATATGAAATCGTATTTTCAAAGAAAGGAAAAGGGCCCTAAATCATAAGGACCTTCCCCAGCAAGAAGCACATTAGTGGCGCACTCCCAGGCCAATTAGATTGTAAACTCTTCGGGCACGGACTCCTTTTCCTTAATGTTACTTTTATGTCTGAAGCACTTCTTCCCACTATGTTATTTCTATTATTTGTTATTTATATGATTGTCACATGTATTACTTCTGTGAAGCGCTATGTACATTAATGGCGCTACAGTATATAAATTAAAACATACATACATACATACTGTGGCAGGACGGCCTCGCGGCAGGGTCAGTAAGACGCTAGACATGATGGGAAACTTTAAACTCTAGTGGTTTATTAGCCACAACCAAAATAAAGAACGGGTGCACTGTCCCTTTAAGAAAATACTTTATGGACATTAAAGCCTATTCCCGTTAGGGAAACTAACTCACTTCTTGAGCCCTTACTAACAGGACAGCCAGTTAATCTGGTTATGCCCAAAACATGTGCTCCACAAAGTATAACAAATAAGTATCATAAAGTCTTATCTGTAATACAGCTCCAACAGCAAACAGGAACACGGTTCCGGAGAGCAGGCTGTGTCCAGCTCGCAGCAATCTTTATCTTTATCCTGGGTTGGGGTCCCAGCTGGTCCCAGCAGCAAAGTTCCTCGCAGGACTGGGGGACCAGAGCAACAGCTACGGCTACGGCTTCCTAGCCGGGAGAGGTCTCTCCACCCTCACGTGGAAAAACAAGCTCAACTTGTGTGAGCAACTTCCTGCTTTTTAAAGCACTTGTTTCACTGATGAGTTCAGCCCCTTTTTAATCAGTCTTCAGCTGTGCTTTCTCTGTCTGAGGAGATTAACACTCTGTGAACTGGCTGCAGCATCTCTCTATTCACTGTTCCAGCCTACTGAGTCAGTGACTCTGTCACATATCCCTCTCCCCAGCGAAACATTGTCCTGTGAGCGGTCTTTGCACCATTCCCATGCACCAGCATCTTTGGCAAAAATGTCTGACGTCGGCCCTTTCCTCCCCCTTTTTTTTTTTTTTTCTTGCCTTCCAATTTAGGCATTTTCTTTTTGGGGTAATTACCAGGCCATCTGGGCCTGAGGACAGGTACCTCACTATCTCCTTGTGTTCAGAGTCTCCTTTACCCTGTCGAAGAGCCTTGACCTCAGTCAGCTCATTGCATACACTCGCCATTGACTGTTTGGCCTGCTCTTGTGATGACAGCAACTCTGTTTTAGCGGTGATGGCTTTTGGGCCTTTCTCCTTCAGCGTACCTTCAGTGTTGGGTTCCACAATATTTATCTTTAGTCCTTCAACTTGGTCGAGATTCTTATTAACCCGAAGTGCACCCCATGGCACCTCTCTGTTACCGTCAGCAGACTCATAGGCTTGGGCCTTTCTGTCTTGACTCTTTAACTTACTCTGTTGAGAGAGTCGCTGGACAATCTGTGCGGTCTTTCGCCTCTTACGATCACAGGCTCACTTCCATCTCATTCGCGACTGTCTCTTCACAGTGGCTGCCCTCATGGCAAGGAATCCACTTTGGGTCCCCTGGGCTCTGTAGTATGATTGGATTCTTACTGTGCTACTGCATCGCCACTTGGCCTTCGCCTTCCGTGCCTTGAGGAACGTAGACTGTAGTACTGCAACGGTATCGCGGTCTTGCGCCTTGGAGTGCCTCCCTTGTTTTATCTCTACCACCACCTTTTCCATGGACTGCTTCAGTTACCCAAACATCTGTCTTGGGGCTGTAAGCTTTTCCTCCAGCTTCATCTGAGAAACCTCCTGCTGGGCAACCGTAGAGTCCAACGTAGCATCCCGCTTAGTCTTCAGAGCCTCGAGCTCCTTGCCTAGGTCACACTTTTGTTTCTCCGCCATCTTGCGGCCAGCACGCTCAGACTCCAGGTCCTTCCTCAGGTCAGAAGCTGTCCTTCTGCCTTTCTTCTTTCACACAGTGCAGCTGCTAGTTCAGCTTCTTTAGAGTTGAGTCACAATTCTACATCTCCTAGCAGACCAAAGCATGGTTTAAATCTGTCTCTGTTTCTTTATTCTGGACATGCAGCTGCTGGTGCTCCTCCTGGACCTTGTCCAGCTCCAGCTGTAGCCGGGCCCCCTCATTGGTCGTGTAGTCCAGCCGCTTGTGGACATCAGCCATCTCGGTTTCATGGTGCAATGTCAGGCAGGCCACCTGACGGACATCTCCTCCTTCTTGGCGCGCTGCATCTCGCGCTCAGCCATCTGCATCTGCAACTCTTCAATCTGATGCTGCCAGTCCCCTCTCAGGGCCTTCACCTCTTCCCGGTGCTTACTCTGGGTTTGCATCAGCGCCTCCTTCATCTTTTGGAGCTCTGCAATTCTTGTCGCTAGGATCGCTGCTGCTTCTGTTTTCCAGGCCTCTTTCTCCTTGGTATACTGACTCATTGGGATGGCGCTGCCTCTCTGCTTCTCCAGCGCTTGCTTCAGTCTTTGGACCTTCTCATGTTCCCTCTCACACAGAGTCACCTGGCTTCTAAGCTCCGCCTCCAGCGATGCTCTTGTGGTGCTCATCGTGACCTTCAGCTGCTCCAGGGCGAGGCATTATTTTTCCAGCATTTTCTCTGCATTCTGCAGTGCAGCCTATACTTCTAATTTTTCTTGCGCCAATTGCGTCTTCACTTTCTGTGCTTGGTGAAGCTTCTCAGTCCCATCACTGACCTGACCAGTCAGGTTTAAAATCTCTTCCTTCAGGTGTATATTCTCCATTTTCAGTCTCTATAGCCCTTAGGACCGTCTCATTAGCTTTCTTCAAAGTACCCAGCTCTGTAGTTAGACCGTGGCCCGCCTGGCGTGAGAGCTCCAGCTCTGTGTTGAGCGTGCAAGCTTCTTGGTGAGAAACTTCTAAGTCTTTGATGAAGTTTAGCACATCTCTCTGGGACATCTTATAGCATAGTCTCCAGTCAGGACTTGTTCTCTCTGATTCCATGGTACCAATTGCGGTGTTGGCCTTATCCAAACTTGTCGTCAGCTCCTCCAACTCACTCCGTAAGAGGCGCTCTGTTTTCTTTAACGCCTCATACTCAAGTATAGCTCGGAGTATACACCTCTGTACCTCGGCGTTCGCTTCTCGCTCCCTATTCAATTGCTCCTGCAAGACATTATAATCACTGTGGGCAGTTTGGAGTGCAGAAATTAAGGCCTCCTTGTCCTGGATCAAGGATTCAGCTCCCCTTTGCTCCTTTTCCTTTGCTACCATTCCTGTGACAATTCTGCCCATCACTCCGGTCTGCAGCACATCTCGGTGGCTTGCTGACGCCTGTTGTCCTGATATCGCAGGCTCAAGTGGTTCGGTCACTTCCTCTGTGACTTGAAAAATATTTTTCTTTTTTCTCTTTGTTTTATTAGTTCCAGAGACATCAGTGGTACTGGGCACACACACACTGGTCACTTTTGCAGCTTTCATCTGCGGGTACGTCTCTCTTCTCGGGGCCACATATGCGTCGTCATCATTATCATCATATGGCCTGAAGGGACACTGTTTTGTATGGTTATGTACATTGCAAAACTTACACTTGACGGGCGGCCATTTTAAAACCCCGTTTTTTTTTGTTTTTTTTTCACACCCGACGAGGCAGATTTTGCACAACACACGTAAGTTGTACGTGCTTTACAATCTTTGAACCTTCTGGGTTCTTCTTAGGGCAACATCTTTGCCAAAATCCATTTTCACTTTCTTTTATACCAGACAGGGCAAATTTTACATACAGCACTTGCTATCTGCAAATTCACTCGCTTCAGCAAAAGGCATTAGCTTTACACAGCAATCCTTTCATACCCGACGGGGCAAAATTTACACTCAGCGCTTGCTAGCTGTAACTTCCATACTTCAGCAAAAATCATTTTTTTTTCCGCTTGAGTTCAGTGTCTCAACACATCTTCATCTACTGACCCCCAGAGGTGTAGCATCCCACTTCTGACACCACTTGTGGCAGGACGGCCTCGCGGCGGGGTCAGTAAGACGCTAGACATGATGGGAAACTTTAAACTCTAGTGGTTTATTAGCCACAACCAAAATAAAGTACGGGTGCACTGTCCCTTTAAGAAACTACTTTCTGGAAATTAAAGCCTATTTCCGTTAGGGAAACTAACTCACTTCTTGAGCCCTTACTAACAGGACAGCCAGCTAATCTGGTTATGCCCAAAACATGTGCTCCAAAAAGTATAACAAATAAGTATCATAAAGTCTTATCTGTAATGCAGCTCCAACAGCAAACATGAACACGGTTCCGGGGAGCAGGCTGTGTCCAGCTCGCAGCAATCTTTATCTTTATCCTGGGTTGGGGTCCCAGCTAGTCCCAGCAGCAAAGCTCCTCGCAGGACTGGGGGCCAACAGCAACGGCTGGGGGAGCAACAGCTATGTCTACAGCTTCCTAGCCGGGAGAGGTCTCTCCACCCTCACGTGGAAAAACAAGCTCAACTTGTGTGAGCAACTTCCTGCTTTTTAAAGCACTTGTTTCACTGATGAGTTCAGCCCCTGTTTAATCAGTCTTCAGCTGTGCTTTCTGTCTGAGGAGATTAACACTGTGTACTGGCTGCAGCGTCTCTCCATTCACTGTTCCAGCCTACTGAGTCAGTGACTCTGTTACAATACATACATACATACACCCTGGAAACATAATTACATTAGTGATTGGATACTCTGAATCTCCCCATGAAGACAGTGAGTAGACCTTACCCAGCGTAATGTAAGTAAGAGCATGTCTAAAATGAACTGTTCACTGTGTCTCTAGAAAATGTAGATCTTATCAACAGTAACAACCACCTCATTTTAGTTCTTCTGTTCTTCATACGTTCTGAGACCAGTGAACTTCTGGGAGTATATTTCAGGGTTAGTGAAAGTCCTTATCAGACCCGATGTGAAAATGTCATTCTTTCATGTAATATCATTATATTTGGTCATCGCCCCTTACTTTGTATCCATTTTGTACACGTGTTCTCCCATAATTCATATCCCTTCTCCATTTTGCTGAACCAGCACCCTTCTAGCACTCTCCCACATTGTAGTTATAGAGACAGGCTTAGAAGAGCTAACAAATGCTGTAACCCCTCTCTCACTAATGGACTTTTTCTATATACAGCAAAGTGGCCAATTGGGCTATTTGCGGGGCAAAAATTCAACAGACTTCAACAGGGATTTTCATCCAAATGGCCGCATCTGCGTATATAGAATATCCCCCCAAAACACAGATCAACTTTAACAATTAAAATAAAATAGCTCTTTGTCTGTCTTTATTTACATAGCGCCATTAATTTACATAGCGCTTATATATCTACCACCTATTTTATTTGTTTAAAAGGCATCATCTATAATCAAGCAGACAGAATGGCAAGAAATAAATACTCAAAATAACGTTATAAAAGGAGAAATGAGAAAAATATGAACTGACAATTACACATTTGTAGGGTGGTCTTACACTTCAGTACTCCCCGACGGACCATTTCTCTCCCATCTTTGAAGTGGAGACTAGAGATGGGTGAACCATTCGCAGACATTGGACTTCACTGAACAAATGTGGCGTCCACCCCCCCTCCCCCCTCCCCCGGGCGATGGTGCAAATTGCTCCATTACCAGCCATTGTGCTTACATTCCAAATCGGATCGAATATAACGAATCCACTGTTTCATAACATTCGCAGATTGAATGTTATGTCTTTCCACCAAAGGGGCGGGGCAAAGCGAATATGGGGGCGGTTTTAGATACTTTCGCACGGATTTGACCATACCAAATTCAAGGTTGAACATTCAATTGCAAATCAAATTTTGTCAAAAGAATTTGCGGATCAAATGTTGACACATCGCCCACCTCTACTGGGTACAAGCACTGGCTTATTGGTTAGTAGTGCAAGACCTGGCAACTTAGCAATGGCAGAGGAAGACCATTTGGCAATGGTTGAGCGCAATGGACTTTTTCAACACGGTTACCCATTACCCTACTATGTTACTCACTAAATTCTTCTCCTGGGATGCCCAAAGTTAAATAATAATACCTATCATTTTAATAGCGTCATTGTACAACTGTAGGCATGGCCTCATTTGAATGTGAGAACGTTATAAATCTGGCTTCTTGGAATGTTAACAGCCACAGGAATTCAGAATATTTCTTGCTTCTGTCCAGAGTAAAACATTTTGCTCCTCAAGCTTCGAAAATCTCCCCCGGAGTGAGTGCTTCTCCGCCTCACATTAATCATACCTTCAACCAAGCCAGTAGGTAGCATCATTAGCCCACCAGATAATATGTTGCCTGACAAATGATGGAAAACCCATTGCTAACTATCAGAAAGACAGCTAACAAGTGCTCGACAATGATGTATTGAAGGAATGGATCATTTATCTATTTCTTCTGGACTGCAGGAAGAAAAATTAACTGTCTCTCATATGCAGCGTTCCGGTTTTAACCCATCGCTGCCATAGATATCTTCCGGGGCTGGAAGACACTAAACAGACCATTGATTTGAATGTCTTCCAGCGCTGAAATGTGTCCTATGGTAGAAAACTGCTTAGTAAATATGGCACTTAACCCCCTCAATGCCCTTCTGGCAGGGAAGAGATCAAGTATTATTGACATATTACATGTGCAAAAGTCCCACTCTTTATCTACACGAGTATCTATCTCTAGTCTCCAGTAATTGTGCTTTCTTGCATAATATCATCCTGAAATCCTTATAGAAGTCCTATTTTCCCCTTATACATTTCAGTGTGTTCCCTAAAAGTTGCTTTTACTGTACAGGCATACCCCGCATTAACGTACGCAATGGGACCGGAGCATGTATGTAAAGCGAAAATGTACTTAAAGTGAAGCACTGCCTTTTCCCCACTTATCGACGTATGTACTGTACTGCAATCGTCATATACGTGCATAACTGATGTAAATAACGCATGTGTAACAGGCTCTATAGTCTCCCCGCTTGTGCACAGCTTCGGTACAGGTAGGGAGCCGGTATTGCTGTTCAGGACGTGCTGACAGGCGCATGCACGAGCTGCCGTTTACCTATTGGGCGCTATGTACTTACTCGCGAGTGTACTTAAAGTGAGTGTACTTAAACCGGGGTATGCCTGTATTTGAATGCAATGAAACACTTTGCTACTGACCTTTATTTCTCACATTTTCTTCTTTCCAGGATGTTATTTTTTAGTACAGGGGTGCTCAACTCCAGTCCTCAAGCCCCCCTAACAGGTCACGTTTTAAGGATGTCCCAGCTTCAGCACAGGTGGCTCAATCAGTGGTTCAGTCTTCGACTCTACTCCCAGTGCTGAAGCAGGGATACCCTGATAACCTGAGCTGTTGGGGATGGGTCTTGAGGACTGGAGTTGAGAACCCCTGACTTAGATTGTAAGTTCTTTGGAGCAGGTGCTTTTCCTATTCTTAGTTTTATGTGAGAAGCGCTTGTTCCCATGCTGTCTTATATTATTATGCTTTACTGCTGTCACGCGCTATGTACCTGGATGGCGCTAAACAAATAAAGATATACACACACATACTATACAAAATGTATAGGGAATACTTCATTGACACCTTTGCAGGTCAAAAATGGCAGTCCCTCCGAGGACCAATGTCAGTGTCATGTTTAAGCATTTAAATCTGGGGGGTATGACACCTGCTTTTATTTTTACAAAATGCAGAAACCGCTACTTATAAATATTTTTTATAGTTTTAACCCATTCTGTACCATATACATTTTACATACAAGCTGCAGCTTCAAAGTGTCTATAGAATAGGTTCTATGTGTTACACTGGAGTTTGTGCAGGCAACGCCCCCTCTCTGCTTCCTCTTTACTGGCTCTACCAAGGACTGGGCGGGCTTGAGGTACAATAAACACTTGCTTGCCCCATTCAGAGCCCCCTCTCCTCCCCCAACATCAAGAAAACTCTTATTTTCATAGAAAAAAAACCAGATACTGTAGTTGCTTTAAGTTTGTATAGCGCAGACAATTACAATAGATTATGGGGGCTATGCACTAAGCTCCGAGCTTTAGCGCCGGCCTGAAAAAAATTAGCACGTCCGATAAAAAATGAAGCTGGCGGCGCGATTCACTAAGGCCCTCAGCCCATTTTTTATCGGACGTGCCCAAAACTGGCTTATCGTGCGTGCAATGTATTTTCCCCCTGCTAGCGTTCTTAACCTTTCCGTACGCTAGCTGATAGAAAAAAAAGCCACTTGTAACATTTGAATGGAGATTTGCCATCTCCATGCAAGGCTGTTACAGGCGATCGTACAATAAATAAATACATTTTAATTATAGTGTAGATGTGCAGGGGGTCTCCGGAGCTGAACAGCATTGGTTTGAGGTCCGAGGACCCCTACTTCAGGAGATACAGGCCCCGTTATGGGGTGCCGGTATCCCCTGCAAATTTTCAATGTCCTGGTCACGTGACGCGGACGCTTGAAAGTGCAGGGGATACCGGCACCCCATAACGGGGCCTGTATCTCCTGAATAGGGGGTCCTCGGACCTGAAACCAACGCGGGTCAGCTCCGGAAACCCCCTGCACATCTACACTATAAGTAAAATGTATATTAAAAAAAGAATTAACAAACATCAATACACGACCCCCCACCCCCCTCCGCCCTAACACATACAGTACAATAATGTGCAAAATTACTATTATCCAGATATGGATAACAGATTATTTGTCCATTATTAAACACTGCATTAGCATACCTAAATAAAGTCAATAAAAACAGCACCCAGCTAATCCAATGAATACAAGCAGTAACAACATCAACAATGAATTAATTAAACCATTAACCAATGAAACCAATTAATTCCTAAACCAACTCAAAATGAATAGTAACACTAACCAATCAAACCAATTAATTACAACAACATTAATAAATGTAAACATTAAAAGACAAAGAAATACATTCAAACAATCTCAGAAAGAACCATAAAACACATTAGCCAACATAATACAACATTAACAACAAGCGAACACCAATCGCAAACATTTTATTACATTAAGCAGGAAAAAAAAAACAATGACATCCTCATAAGAAACTGACATTAAAAAACCAACAGCAATACCAAGCCAGAAATGCCCCCCAAATATTGTCATAATAATGTATTAATCTGTGCCCTAAAGTGGTACAGATTAATATATTATCAGTCAATGTGCCTCCCCCAAAAAATCAAAAATCACATCCAAAGATTAAACCTGTAAAAAAAGACATTTACAGACATTAAATATATTACTTACCATTAGAAGCTGTGGCCCTCCGACTCCCGGGGAAACAAGAAGCTCACGTACCTTGAAGGCCTCCAACAGCATCCGATACCATCTGCCATGAAGGTCTGGCTCAGGTACCCCAATCTTCTTTTTTCTTTCTTTACTCACCTTATTCTATCTTCATCTGTTACCATTTCTTCATCTTCTCTATCTTCTATCTTCATCTGTCAATCCAAAATACCCCATGTTAAATCCCAACCGATGTTGTCCTGTCGTCTTCTTGGGCTCAAATGAGGCGTCACGGCCTTAAATATGGCTTGTGACTTCACATTTAGCCTCAAAATGGTTAACAGCCACCTGATTGGACCCTGGGACGGCCGCGGGGTCAGCCGGGGACACCCGCGCGACCCGCGGCCTCCCTGCGGGGTCAGCCGGGGACACCAGCCGGCCTGTTATATTGGTTTTGTGCCTGCAAAAAGGTAAACAAAGAATTTTTTCTACTTTTTCTACTTTTTCTACTTTTTCATCACCAGCCTTTAGCTTTATTCAGCGCAACTTTCACGTACGATCAGTTTGCGTTGCTTAGTTAATCCCGCAGAAGGGCAGGATATAGTGCAAACAGCTGATCGTACGATCAAAGTTGGACTTAGAAAAATTTTCAAGGAAAAGCCCGTTTTAGAGCGCAAAGTGCCTCTTTGCGCGGCTTAGTGCATAGCGCTCGGCGGAACTTCACTTTCTAAAAGCACTTTGCGCTCTTAAAACGACTTATCACTGCTTAGTGCATAGCCCCCTATATGTTTTGAGTTTTTCAAAATCTTGCTTTTTTAAAACTAACGAGGATTGCACCTTTAAATATTTGAATGCTGCATTGTGGGACCAGCCCTATACCCACAGCAATTAATGTGTATTTGATATATATCTTCAAGCTGCTGTATGTTTGTTTTTATTGTATTGACATTTACTAATACTGTACATTTGGATTTTATGAACCACGACCTTCTGGGTAGAACATTTTCTTGCTCAATAAGCCCCCATATGGCTCAGGCTTATAAAAAAAAATCTATATATATATTAAATGCCAGAGAAAAATAGAGCAAAACCTAGTAAAAAACGTATATTGCAAATACCCTTTTCTTCTCATGCAAACTGAGAACCCAGCTCACAAACAAATACTACTGTATGGCATTGTGTATATATATATATATAGAGATGAAACACGAGATGGGCTGCATGTGGTTGTTTTTCCATTCTTTTGAGGTATGTGTGAGTATTTTATTATGTTTGTATGTTATGTGATGTGTCTTTAAATAAACTTGTTATATTTTTGTACACCAGAGTGCTTTTTTTGGGATACTTTTTCTCTTTTTGTTTCCATTCATGTTTTATCCCCAGCACCGTAAGAATCCTATTATTTCGTTTGGCTACATTACTGACTTTGGATCTCTTGTTAATGAATTAGTCAGTTGCAGGCTTGCTTTTGTGTTTTGTGTGTATATATATTCATTCATGTCTGCAACCCTGTCTTTCACCATTATCACCAGCACACAGCACTTCCACTGCAGCAAGGGATTCTGGGAAATGACATGCAAATGAGCACACAGTGCCACCTTTTATCTCAAGATCACATTACATGAACAACCCTTAAGCCAATGCATGCTGCTTTAAACACAGCTTTTAAGGAAGGACTGGGGTGAGATGCAAAGCCAGTAAACCCACTCACAGACATGCAAATGAATATACAGTAATATTTACAGTTGCTATACGCTTTACTGTGGAGGGTTTTTGTCACTTTTTTTACCCACCATAACCTTAATAAGTGTGGTGAATACCTACTCTTAATCTCAAACCTGCAAATGCCAGCAACCAACCTCACACTGATGATACCCATCAAGGTTGAAACATGTCTGTGAGTGGATTTACTGGCTTTGCTGGCTTTGCATATCTGCTTCCGAGTAAACAGGTGGGTGAAATAAGCCACAAATGCCGCTAATAGCGGTTGCAGAGTTCCAATTGCAGTGGAAGTGCTGTGTGCTGGGTGATAATGGTGAAAGACAGGGTTGCAGACCTGTCTAAGACATGCAATGAATATACAGTAATATTTACAGTTGCTATATGGTTTACTGTGGAGGGTTTTGTCACTTTTTTTATACATACATATATATATATACACACACACACACACACAATCAAATATACATAAATTAAAAATTAATGAACTATGAGCAACATCAACAGTATCTTGTGTTTCATCTCTCACTATATTTATACACAATGCCATTTTATTGGTTTTTGTTAGTTTGCATTGTGGTGATCCTTTCCCTCATCTCTCCTCCTGTACATTTGCAAAGATTCACCTATACATCACGTCATATGTACTTACAGTATATTGGTTAGCTAAAATCTGCTCACATCTCTGCTTTGTTTCAATTGTCCAATTTGTTGCTAGGCAACCGTGGTGTATATGTTCTTTCTCCGTCATCTGTGTGGATATACCCCTGAAGAAATTGGTCTAACAGTGACAAAATGCATAGGGACTCGGAACTTAACATGTGGTGTGGATGGACAGCTAAGCTGGTTACCACTACAAAACAGGTATTGTTATAGCTAAACATATACAGTCTCTGCACACAGCAATATAGTGTTTCTCGTATCTCTTCTTCCAGGGTTTGGAGCAGATATACCCAATATCAAAGAATCTGGAGCACTCACAAATTCAAAAAATACAATTTAATGAAGTAACACAGGCATCAGGGGGTAATCACAGAAAAAAGAAGCAACGTTTCGGACCTTACGGTCCTTTCTCAAGCTCCCCCACATAATCTGATATACAATGTGAACATTTATAGGGCTGTCAATCAGCATTTTGGCGCCAAAAGTTCCCACCCAGGTTCCTACGGTGGCTCATATTGGACAAACAAAAAAACAACTTGCATGCAACCCCAAAACCACACTTGTAACTTAACATTCTAAAATAGAGGAGGAACACACAATGCTCAGCCCTAGGTGCAATAAATGTGTGTGAGGGGCAAACAGGGCATCTAAACTGTGTGATATGAGTTAGATAGCTAAAGGAACAACAGGGCTGTATCTATTAAGCCCATGCACATGCGCACTATCATAGGGCTGGATCGAAACAAGTGCTGGCTATTCATCTTGTATTTACCCCCAAAAGACCTATGGGGGCATTTCCATACTGCATATAGAGCTAGCTACTCTTCCTTATCCGATCTGCTCTCACTTAATCCACTGTTCCCTTCAGATGCGATTCTTATTCCAGTGCTAAAAAACTCAAGCACACAGTCACGTGTGCGGATGCGCACAAAACGGGACCGGACTGAAGCCGATCCTAGCCCTCCTCAAATGCACAACCCCTATAGCCTCCATCTCTAAGAGAATGGCATGTATATTAAATGGACACATAAGGGAAAGCAATGTATTTTATCTATATAAGGACAATCCATGTATATAACACCAGGGACCACTATGTATCAATATCTATGGCTGTAATACCATGAAAATAGTATGCTGAACCAAACCAACTAAATCCAAATACCCCATGAAGCATTATTGTGTATACTATAATCTATTAGTACAGGATGTATCCTTGCTGTATATAACCTAATGATGACTAACATACTGCTGCGGCCGAGTTTATTCGAGCATTTGCCCGTTCTCGGCCGCAGCAGTTACCTGGCGCGCGCCGGAGGGTGCCGGGCGCGCGCCGAAGCAGCGGAGGAGAGGCCCGCCGATCGCGGCTTCCCCCTCTCCTCTCCGGGTCCGCCGGGTCCCCCGGAACCCCCTGCCGCCGTCCCCCACATCGCGGGACACCAGGGCTCCCTCGGGGAGCCCTGGACGCGCGTGCAGGGGGCGCAGGCACCCGATGACGCGTGACCGCGCATCGGAGACGCGCGGCACGCCGAGGGGCTGCCACTTGCAAGCCGGGAAATCTCCCGGCTTGCGGAACTGGCCACACTTCAATAAAGTGTGTCGCCAGTGTAAGTCATGCCCAGCAAATAGATGGTCAGACAGCAACATAGTGAAGGTCCAAGTGTCGAGCCCCCGTTATATACTTTGCTGTGACGCCCGACAATACATGGTCTGAAAAAACAGAGAATATACAATATAACAATAAGTTAATATCCCCATGTGTCCATATCGCCTGTCTGGTCAGCTGAGATGCAAATTAACGTCCAAATGATCCAAAATGGTAAGAACCCAGGTGGTTTTGCCCGCAGTTGGGGGCTTCAATCTTATCGCTCATATTTTCATAAAGAGGCATTAGAATCCATCACTGTGTTATTCATTCAAAAATACTATACAGTGCCCTTAGACACACTTTTGAATAGGTATTATTGCACCCTTAGATAGAGGTTACCTGTATTTTTGCCAACTTACCAGCATATATACAGAGACCACATCTCTGATAAATACTCCTTCCGCCATTTGAGGCCTGAAGGAGCATACTTACCTGCTTGTCCACTAACAGTGATAATCGCTATTTAGACGCCCATGGTGAAACATAATATAGCAATTTATTGCCAATTCACCTAACCACTTCAATACGGGGTTTTTTAATGTTTGAATGTTTTATATGTATTTTTAATCCTGATCTACTATAATGAACCAATAAAATTTTATTATTTTTCCTGAACCTACCCGGTCGAGAAGGGCCACACCTTTTTGTTCTATCCTAAGGTATTGATACCGATAGACTATTACAAGTCTCATCACAGTGTACTAACATTGAGTGCTGATCATATGAGGGAGCCTTTTCTGATCCTTCTGGGATCTACACTGTAATATATTCTATTTTTTCCCTCAAAGCACCTGTTACATATCGCATTTAAGCACCAAATATAATACACGGACGAGCGGTTTATTCACCTTTTCTAATAAACGGTTATAGAACAGCTAATGTTCATTACTTAAACCAGCTCCCGATTCTCCAGAATTTACCTTGATAAACTTCTGATCCACATTGTGCGAAGTGCACTGTAGACTCACTGTGAGACAAGACACATGACGATGAGTTTTCTGACAGATGACCATAATTTTGATGAATGGATGAATGAAGCAAGAGAAACTTTCTCGGTTACAACTATACCTAGCACAGAGACCCCAGTAGCAGATATTAAGAGTTTTTTCAGGGACTTAGAAAGAACTTATACCTCACGAACTAAAATCTGGTGGGAGGTGGTGAGTTTGGAAAATTACCTAAAGACGGAACTAGTCCCAAGAGGACTAAGAGTCAAACTCCCACCTTCTCACCAGATAACAGATACTGCTTTCCTCACTAACTGGAATAAAATCCTACTACAATGCTCAGCACAACTGATGGGCCTACTAGTAGATTATGAGACAAAAAAACTAGATACAGTGAAAGCAGAAATCAAAGTTCTTTTGGCAGATATCAATAAATGGAAACCTGACCCAATCTTTGAAGAGCTGGAGAACAAACTCAAAACGAGCATAGAAAAAATTAAAAAAGACATCAAAGACAGAAAACATAAAAAGTTTGTTCGTGACTACGAAGACTTTAAGGAGGGAAAGATCTTCCACTTTAAAAGTAGATATCGACGCTACAATCCCTACCCCCACACACAAGAATCTTCCACCGAGTGGGAGGTCTCAGCTAGTGACACAGAAGCAGACACAGGTACACACACTCCCAATACAGGGTTTGATATTCCCTTTCCCCTACCCCAAAGGGCGGAGACTTTTTTAGAGAACCCGGGCCTTTTTCCCATACCAACCGCAAGAGGAAAACACGGAGGGGAAAGGGAGGACTATTTACGGGACAGACAAAGGTGGGCCTACAAGGAACCCCCCAGGAGGCCCAGACGAATGAGGAGACGCAGGTGATCAATTTGTCTAATAAAATCCTGAGCAAAAACCATAACGATCTTCTAATTAAGGGTTTATCATTTTGTCCAACCAATCAATTGGACCATTTTGAATGTGTCAAGGATCTAAACCTGTTCTGCCGAAAATTGTCATTGCACAAATTTTTAAAAAAACGCAGACAGTGGAGAAGTATAAACACTCCAATGGAATTCCTTGACACACAACAATTAGACACAATTGATATCCTCGAAGAACTTGAAAACGAAAGTCTAAGACCACCTGGGGAGGGTCCCTTTACAGACCTCAAGAATAAATCCACCTTTACACCCCCTTTCGACTGTAGTACCAATGTGGACGTGTTCAATAAACTTGTAACCCATGATATACAAAGACTACACAGCCACAAAAACAAACAAAATTTGACCTACTCTGAGAGATTGGCCCTTCGGGACTTGGAACAAGATAATGATATAACTATCAAACCATCCGATAAAGGTGGGAACATTGTCATCTTGAACCAGACTGATTATGTGGATGAATGCAAACGTCTACTTTCTGACAAAAATTGTTACTGTATCCTACAAAGCAATCCCACCACTACATACCTTAGATTACTAACTGACATACTAAAAGAGGGGCTTGATGAAAAATTGATATCACAAAAGGAGTTTAACTTCATGCTACCCAAAAACCCTAGAATAGCAACATTCTATCATCTACCGAAAGTACACAAAAAAATGATACCACCTCCAGGTAGACCGATTGTGTCCGGCATAGGCAACCTGACTTCAAATACGAGTGTGTATTTGGATCACTTTTTGCGACCATTTGTAGAAAGCTTGCCTTCATATATTAAAGACACAACGGATGTACTTAGGAAAATTGAGTATGTTAGTTTAGACACAAATACTATCATGGTAACCTTAGACGTGGAGGGATTATACTCAAGTATCCCACATGACTACGGTATCAGAGCAGTGGAACATTTTCTCAAAGCAAGAAGTACAGATTGCATACTGCACAATACATTTGTTCTCAAACTATTAGACTATGTACTGACCCACAATTTCTTTCTGTTCAATAACATCATATATCACCAGATACAAGGAACAGCTATGGGGACCACATGTGCTCCCACCTATGCCAATTTATACCTAGGCTGGTGGGAGGAAACAGTGGTCTTCATAGAAATGCAAGAACGATACACAGAATATGTAGAATTGTGGGTCAGATACATAGATGATATCTTTCTTATCTGGAAGGGTACAGAGGATTTGTTACATGAATTTATTAACATCCTAAATTGTAACTCTCACAATTTGAAATTGACGTCACATGTGGACAGACATAGAGTAGAATTTTTAGATCTCTATATCTCCAGATCTTCTGATGGGCACCTACACTGGCGACACACTTTATTCGAGCTCGGCTAGTCCCACGAATTCGGGTATACCCGGGTGTATTGAGGTTTGTGACTGTTTTCTGCCCGAGTGCATTGAGGTATTTTCCAGACAGGGATTGAAGCATTTTATTCCCGCTGGCTGCAATACTGCACAGTATATATATATATACTGCATTACAATTCATGAATTTATGCCATCTGGTAGACACGCGAAGCATTGCAGCCTATTAAATCCTAATCATTATCATTTAACAGATCAGCCGCCCGTCAGCCAGGCATGAACCCAGGCTGGGAAGGCAAACGCAACGGGGCTTGTCAGAGGTGAGAAGCGGCGCATTCCAGGTATCTGCCAGGTACATACTGGGTATTTGCTTGAATAAAGTGTGTCGGTGCAGTAGAAACCACAATCTTCAGGAAACCCACAGCCACCAACAGCCTTCTAATGGCCAATAGCCACCATCCACAACATATCACCAACAACATACCGATAGGTCAATTTTTGAGATTACGCAGAAACTGCTCCACCACATCTGAGTTCACCAAACAATCTGGGGAAATGTTTCAAAGATTTAAAAAGAGAGGATACAGTAACAAAATATTGAAAAAAGCATACCACAGAGCTCTGACAGAACCCAGATCCAAATTGTTGATAAATAAAAATAAAAAAAGAGAATCAAGAGATGAAACCATTCGGTTCATCTCAACATACAACAATCAATGGCGAGAAGTCAAAAATATCCTCAATACACACTGGCATATTCTCAGAGAGGATACAGACCTGCAAAAAATCCTCAAAGAGTATCCAAGCATAGGCTACAGACGTAGTCAGAATATGAAAGACAGATTAGTGCACAGCCACTTTAAACAAACTCACAAGAAAACTTGGTTAGGCACTAAACCGTGTGGATCATACCCATGCTCGAGGTGCAAAGCATGTATCAACATGCCAGTGACAAAACAGTTCTTTGACTCATCCAATTCCAAAACCTTCCAGATAAAAGACTTCATCAACTGCCTCACGGTGGGTACAATATATTTGATGAACTGCGAATGCGGCCTCAAATATGTTGGAAAAACACACAGACCTCTAAAGACCAGAATTTTGGAGCATATAGGAAATGTACGGAACTTCACTGATACACCAGTAGCCAGACATATAATTGAACATCATAAAGGGGATTCGAGAGTCATGCACTTTTGTGGCATCGAATATGTACCCAGGGACCCTAGAGGGGGTGACTGGGACAAACGACTACTTCAGAAAGAATGTCGTTGGATTTACCAACTCCAGACCCTCTCACCCCTGGGCCTCAACGAGGGTTTCATATATTCACCTTTTATCTAAAATAATACCAAGGTTACCTCACAAGAGGATACATAGTATCCTACAAAGGTCTGATAAGATAGATGTATTCATAATAATGTTGACTGATGAAATCATACCGACCATGTAAATGAATCATTCTATTTCAAATTCTATATATTTAGCCATGGTCTATAATTAGAGCATACCTATTACAAATGACAACGAGACATTTGAATACACATCTTTTATTCACTATTATTTATTATTTTCCTCACATGTCATATATTCCAATATGATACATATATACCCCAATAGAAAATATATATACACCCACTATCACTTTTAGTCAGTGGACACACCATTTTTATAAGTCACAGCAATATTCACGGTTAATGGCACATGATGCGGGATATCTACTCTGAGATTAAATATACCTTAAGTAACTCTGACCTGTATTGACCTTAAGGGCAGGTCTTATTGAAAGATCATTCCTACATCATTTACATACCGTTGCTATCCACATTCCATTATTTCACTATTTATATAGGTTCGTATTCACTATAATTAGCTTATTCCTAGTCACATGTATATTCACATTTTTTTAAATAAGCATGAAACACAACACCAGAATAAATATACCTTAAGTAAATTGGATCTGTATTGACCTTATGGGCAGGTCTCTAGGATAGATCACTCCTACACCAGCTTATACCAGTTTCATTTCACATCATGACCATGACATTGCTATACATTTACATAGACCTATAACCATCTACAATAACGGCCCAGAATGTCTTGTAGTTAAATATACCTTAAGTAATTTGGACCTGTATTGACCTTATGGGCAGGTCTTTAGGATAGATCACTCCTACACAAGCTTATACCAGTTTCATTTTGCATTATTCATTTCAACATCATAACATTGCTATATGTATTAGCATCTACAATGACTTATAACCATCTACAATAAACTCCAAGACATTTCATGCACTTCACAAATCCCACATTAATGTTTCAGTTCTATCTGTTTGATCACTATCCTAGATACTACTCCAATATTTAGACATCAGATCATTTTAGCAACCAAGTCATAATTTCATCAGTCAACTACATCTTCTTGTTCAACCCACTAATATATGTGACCACTGGATGTTCATTCTGAGACACACATTAGTAAGTCTCTATCCGGATAAGCTCCATAGTCAACAACTATAAATAATGCTATTAAGCCCCACAAGAGGTTAACACTACGGGACATTAGACACTTCGCATAATGGTGAAGTATCCCTCTCATGACCCGATTGGATCTCGGGCAAAAACCACGCCCCCATGACCTAGAGGGGCGGGATATTCTTCCCTATAAATACTCACCGGCATAGTAAGGGAACACACTCCTCCCCTTGAAGAAGCGTGTCAGTCTACGCGAAACGATCGTCGGGACGTGGTGACGTCACGAGTGACGTCATCAGAAGTGGCAGCGTCAGCGAACAGAGACAGCAGCATTTGGGAAGACAGGCTTGTATTGATAGCAGGAGTACAGCGACTTATATGTGTGTGCTAAGTGGCATTTCCCACAGTGGGGGCTTCCAGCATATAACGGAACACACTAGAGATATTTGAACCTGCAATATCGCTGTTTTAGTCTCCCTGAAACGGAGCTAATTGTATTATTTACGGGATGATTACATCCTAAGCTATCAATATTCCGACTGTGAAACCATTAGTTTTGGCAACACCCGCAAGCAGGGACAACATTGTTTTGTATACAGGCTTATACCTAATGAGCATACCTTGTATGTGTGTATATCTAAGTGGTTTTGCCCGCAGTGGGGGCCTTCATCATACCATCTATTGTTCACACGAGATACCAGTATCCACCATATATCTGCAGGAACAAGAATGTGTTATACTTAAGACTTGCATTTAACCAGCATTACCTGCAAGTGTGTCTCAGGTGGTTTTGCCCGCAGTTGGGGGCTTCAATCTTATCGCTCATATTTTCATAAAGAGGCATTAGAATCCATCACTGTGTTATTCATTCAAAAATACTATACAGTGCCCTTAGACACACTTTTGAATAGGTATTATTGCACCCTTAGATAGAGGTTACCTGTATTTTTGCCAACTTACCAGCATATATACAGAGACCACATCTCTGATAAATACTCCTTCCGCCATTTGAGGCCTGAAGGAGCATACTTACCTGCTTGTCCACTAACAGTGATAATCGCTATTTAGACGCCCATGGTGAAACATAATATAGCAATTTATTGCCAATTCACCTAACCACTTCAATACGGGGTTTTTTAATGTTTGAATGTTTTATATGTATTTTTAATCCTGATCTACTATAATGAACCAATAAAATTTTATTATTTTTCCTGAACCTACCCGGTCGAGAAGGGCCACACCTTTTTGTTCTATCCTAAGGTATTGATACCGATAGACTATTACAAGTCTCATCACAGTGTACTAACATTGAGTGCTGATCATATGAGGGAGCCTTTTCTGATCCTTCTGGGATCTACACTGTAATATATTCTATTTTTTCCCTCAAAGCACCTGTTACATATCGCATTTAAGCACCAAATATAATACACGGACGAGCGGTTTATTCACCTTTTCTAATAAACGGTTATAGAACAGCTAATGTTCATTACTTAAACCAGCTCCCGATTCTCCAGAATTTACCTTGATAAACTTCTGATCCACATTGTGCGAAGTGCACTGTAGACTCACTGTGAGACAAGACACATGACGATGAGTTTTCTGACAGATGACCATAATTTTGATGAATGGATGAATGAAGCAAGAGAAACTTTCTCGGTTACAACTATACCTAGCACAGAGACCCCAGTAGCAGATATTAAGAGTTTTTTCAGGGACTTAGAAAGAACTTATACCTCACGAACTAAAATCTGGTGGGAGGTGGTGAGTTTGGAAAATTACCTAAAGACGGAACTAGTCCCAAGAGGACTAAGAGTCAAACTCCCACCTTCTCACCAGATAACAGATACTGCTTTCCTCACTAACTGGAATAAAATCCTACTACAATGCTCAGCACAACTGATGGGCCTACTAGTAGATTATGAGACAAAAAAACTAGATACAGTGAAAGCAGAAATCAAAGTTCTTTTGGCAGATATCAATAAATGGAAACCTGACCCAATCTTTGAAGAGCTGGAGAACAAACTCAAAACGAGCATAGAAAAAATTAAAAAAGACATCAAAGACAGAAAACATAAAAAGTTTGTTCGTGACTACGAAGACTTTAAGGAGGGAAAGATCTTCCACTTTAAAAGTAGATATCGACGCTACAATCCCTACCCCCACACACAAGAATCTTCCACCGAGTGGGAGGTCTCAGCTAGTGACACAGAAGCAGACACAGGTACACACACTCCCAATACAGGGTTTGATATTCCCTTTCCCCTACCCCAAAGGGCGGAGACTTTTTTAGAGAACCCGGGCCTTTTTCCCATACCAACCGCAAGAGGAAAACACGGAGGGGAAAGGGAGGACTATTTACGGGACAGACAAAGGTGGGCCTACAAGGAACCCCCCAGGAGGCCCAGACGAATGAGGAGACGCAGGTGATCAATTTGTCTAATAAAATCCTGAGCAAAAACCATAACGATCTTCTAATTAAGGGTTTATCATTTTGTCCAACCAATCAATTGGACCATTTTGAATGTGTCAAGGATCTAAACCTGTTCTGCCGAAAATTGTCATTGCACAAATTTTTTAAAAAACGCAGACAGTGGAGAAGTATAAACACTCCAATGGAATTCCTTGACACACAACAATTAGACACAATTGATATCCTCGAAGAACTTGAAAACGAAAGTCTAAGACCACCTGGGGAGGGTCCCTTTACAGACCTCAAGAATAAATCCACCTTTACACCCCCTTTCGACTGTAGTACCAATGTGGACGTGTTCAATAAACTTGTAACCCATGATATACAAAGACTACACAGCCACAAAAACAAACAAAATTTGACCTACTCTGAGAGATTGGCCCTTCGGGACTTGGAACAAGATAATGATATAACTATCAAACCATCCGATAAAGGTGGGAACATTGTCATCTTGAACCAGACTGATTATGTGGATGAATGCAAACGTCTACTTTCTGACAAAAATTGTTACTGTATCCTACAAAGCAATCCCACCACTACATACCTTAGATTACTAACTGACATACTAAAAGAGGGGCTTGATGAAAAATTGATATCACAAAAGGAGTTTAACTTCATGCTACCCAAAAACCCTAGAATAGCAACATTCTATCATCTACCGAAAGTACACAAAAAAATGATACCACCTCCAGGTAGACCGATTGTGTCCGGCATAGGCAACCTGACTTCAAATACGAGTGTGTATTTGGATCACTTTTTGCGACCATTTGTAGAAAGCTTGCCTTCATATATTAAAGACACAACGGATGTACTTAGGAAAATTGAGTATGTTAGTTTAGACACAAATACTATCATGGTAACCTTAGACGTGGAGGGATTATACTCAAGTATCCCACATGACTACGGTATCAGAGCAGTGGAACATTTTCTCAAAGCAAGAAGTACAGATTGCATACTGCACAATACATTTGTTCTCAAACTATTAGACTATGTACTGACCCACAATTTCTTTCTGTTCAATAACATCATATATCACCAGATACAAGGAACAGCTATGGGGACCACATGTGCTCCCACCTATGCCAATTTATACCTAGGCTGGTGGGAGGAAACAGTGGTCTTCATAGAAATGCAAGAACGATACACAGAATATGTAGAATTGTGGGTCAGATACATAGATGATATCTTTCTTATCTGGAAGGGTACAGAGGATTTGTTACATGAATTTATTAACATCCTAAATTGTAACTCTCACAATTTGAAATTGACGTCACATGTGGACAGACATAGAGTAGAATTTTTAGATCTCTATATCTCCAGATCTTCTGATGGGCACCTAGAAACCACAATCTTCAGGAAACCCACAGCCACCAACAGCCTTCTAATGGCCAATAGCCACCATCCACAACATATCACCAACAACATACCGATAGGTCAATTTTTGAGATTACGCAGAAACTGCTCCACCACATCTGAGTTCACCAAACAATCTGGGGAAATGTTTCAAAGATTTAAAAAGAGAGGATACAGTAACAAAATATTGAAAAAAGCATACCACAGAGCTCTGACAGAACCCAGATCCAAATTGTTGATAAATAAAAATAAAAAAAGAGAATCAAGAGATGAAACCATTCGGTTCATCTCAACATACAACAATCAATGGCGAGAAGTCAAAAATATCCTCAATACACACTGGCATATTCTCAGAGAGGATACAGACCTGCAAAAAATCCTCAAAGAGTATCCAAGCATAGGCTACAGACGTAGTCAGAATATGAAAGACAGATTAGTGCACAGCCACTTTAAACAAACTCACAAGAAAACTTGGTTAGGCACTAAACCGTGTGGATCATACCCATGCTCGAGGTGCAAAGCATGTATCAACATGCCAGTGACAAAACAGTTCTTTGACTCATCCAATTCCAAAACCTTCCAGATAAAAGACTTCATCAACTGCCTCACGGTGGGTACAATATATTTGATGAACTGCGAATGCGGCCTCAAATATGTTGGAAAAACACACAGACCTCTAAAGACCAGAATTTTGGAGCATATAGGAAATGTACGGAACTTCACTGATACACCAGTAGCCAGACATATAATTGAACATCATAAAGGGGATTCGAGAGTCATGCACTTTTGTGGCATCGAATATGTACCCAGGGACCCTAGAGGGGGTGACTGGGACAAACGACTACTTCAGAAAGAATGTCGTTGGATTTACCAACTCCAGACCCTCTCACCCCTGGGCCTCAACGAGGGTTTCATATATTCACCTTTTATCTAAAATAATACCAAGGTTACCTCACAAGAGGATACATAGTATCCTACAAAGGTCTGATAAGATAGATGTATTCATAATAATGTTGACTGATGAAATCATACCGACCATGTAAATGAATCATTCTATTTCAAATTCTATATATTTAGCCATGGTCTATAATTAGAGCATACCTATTACAAATGACAACGAGACATTTGAATACACATCTTTTATTCACTATTATTTATTATTTTCCTCACATGTCATATATTCCAATATGATACATATATACCCCAATAGAAAATATATATACACCCACTATCACTTTTAGTCAGTGGACACACCATTTTTATAAGTCACAGCAATATTCACGGTTAATGGCACATGATGCGGGATATCTACTCTGAGATTAAATATACCTTAAGTAACTCTGACCTGTATTGACCTTAAGGGCAGGTCTTATTGAAAGATCATTCCTACATCATTTACATACCGTTGCTATCCACATTCCATTATTTCACTATTTATATAGGTTCGTATTCACTATAATTAGCTTATTCCTAGTCACATGTATATTCACATTTTTTTAAATAAGCATGAAACACAACACCAGAATAAATATACCTTAAGTAAATTGGATCTGTATTGACCTTATGGGCAGGTCTCTAGGATAGATCACTCCTACACCAGCTTATACCAGTTTCATTTCACATCATGACCATGACATTGCTATACATTTACATAGACCTATAACCATCTACAATAACGGCCCAGAATGTCTTGTAGTTAAATATACCTTAAGTAATTTGGACCTGTATTGACCTTATGGGCAGGTCTTTAGGATAGATCACTCCTACACAAGCTTATACCAGTTTCATTTTGCATTATTCATTTCAACATCATAACATTGCTATATGTATTAGCATCTACAATGACTTATAACCATCTACAATAAACTCCAAGACATTTCATGCACTTCACAAATCCCACATTAATGTTTCAGTTCTATCTGTTTGATCACTATCCTAGATACTACTCCAATATTTAGACATCAGATCATTTTAGCAACCAAGTCATAATTTCATCAGTCAACTACATCTTCTTGTTCAACCCACTAATATATGTGACCACTGGATGTTCATTCTGAGACACACATTAGTAAGTCTCTATCCGGATAAGCTCCATAGTCAACAACTATAAATAATGCTATTAAGCCCCACAAGAGGTTAACACTACGGGACATTAGACACTTCGCATAATGGTGAAGTATCCCTCTCATGACCCGATTGGATCTCGGGCAAAAACCACGCCCCCATGACCTAGAGGGGCGGGATATTCTTCCCTATAAATACTCACCGGCATAGTAAGGGAACACACTCCTCCCCTTGAAGAAGCGTGTCAGTCTACGCGAAACGATCGTCGGGACGTGGTGACGTCACGAGTGACGTCATCAGAAGTGGCAGCGTCAGCGAACAGAGACAGCAGCATTTGGGAAGACAGGCTTGTATTGATAGCAGGAGTACAGCGACTTATATGTGTGTGCTAAGTGGCATTTCCCACAGTGGGGGCTTCCAGCATATAACGGAACACACTAGAGATATTTGAACCTGCAATATCGCTGTTTTAGTCTCCCTGAAACGGAGCTAATTGTATTATTTACGGGATGATTACATCCTAAGCTATCAATATTCCGACTGTGAAACCATTAGTTTTGGCAACACCCGCAAGCAGGGACAACATTGTTTTGTATACAGGCTTATACCTAATGAGCATACCTTGTATGTGTGTATATCTAAGTGGTTTTGCCCGCAGTGGGGGCCTTCATCATACCATCTATTGTTCACACGAGATACCAGTATCCACCATATATCTGCAGGAACAAGAATGTGTTATACTTAAGACTTGCATTTAACCAGCATTACCTGCAAGTGTGTCTCAGGTGGTTTTGCCCGCAGTTGGGGGCTTCAATCTTATCGCTCATATTTTCATAAAGAGGCATTAGAATCCATCACTGTGTTATTCATTCAAAAATACTATACAGTGCCCTTAGACACACTTTTGAATAGGTATTATTGCACCCTTAGATAGAGGTTACCTGTATTTTTGCCAACTTACCAGCATATATACAGAGACCACATCTCTGATAAATACTCCTTCCGCCATTTGAGGCCTGAAGGAGCATACTTACCTGCTTGTCCACTAACAGTGATAATCGCTATTTAGACGCCCATGGTGAAACATAATATAGCAATTTATTGCCAATTCACCTAACCACTTCAATACGGGGTTTTTTAATGTTTGAATGTTTTATATGTATTTTTAATCCTGATCTACTATAATGAACCAATAAAATTTTATTATTTTTCCTGAACCTACCCGGTCGAGAAGGGCCACACCTTTTTGTTCTATCCTAAGGTATTGATACCGATAGACTATTACAAGTCTCATCACAGTGTACTAACATTGAGTGCTGATCATATGAGGGAGCCTTTTCTGATCCTTCTGGGATCTACACTGTAATATATTCTATTTTTTCCCTCAAAGCACCTGTTACATATCGCATTTAAGCACCAAATATAATACACGGACGAGCGGTTTATTCACCTTTTCTAATAAACGGTTATAGAACAGCTAATGTTCATTACTTAAACCAGCTCCCGATTCTCCAGAATTTACCTTGATAAACTTCTGATCCACATTGTGCGAAGTGCACTGTAGACTCACTGTGAGACAAGACACATGACGATGAGTTTTCTGACAGATGACCATAATTTTGATGAATGGATGAATGAAGCAAGAGAAACTTTCTCGGTTACAACTATACCTAGCACAGAGACCCCAGTAGCAGATATTAAGAGTTTTTTCAGGGACTTAGAAAGAACTTATACCTCACGAACTAAAATCTGGTGGGAGGTGGTGAGTTTGGAAAATTACCTAAAGACGGAACTAGTCCCAAGAGGACTAAGAGTCAAACTCCCACCTTCTCACCAGATAACAGATACTGCTTTCCTCACTAACTGGAATAAAATCCTACTACAATGCTCAGCACAACTGATGGGCCTACTAGTAGATTATGAGACAAAAAAACTAGATACAGTGAAAGCAGAAATCAAAGTTCTTTTGGCAGATATCAATAAATGGAAACCTGACCCAATCTTTGAAGAGCTGGAGAACAAACTCAAAACGAGCATAGAAAAAATTAAAAAAGACATCAAAGACAGAAAACATAAAAAGTTTGTTCGTGACTACGAAGACTTTAAGGAGGGAAAGATCTTCCACTTTAAAAGTAGATATCGACGCTACAATCCCTACCCCCACACACAAGAATCTTCCACCGAGTGGGAGGTCTCAGCTAGTGACACAGAAGCAGACACAGGTACACACACTCCCAATACAGGGTTTGATATTCCCTTTCCCCTACCCCAAAGGGCGGAGACTTTTTTAGAGAACCCGGGCCTTTTTCCCATACCAACCGCAAGAGGAAAACACGGAGGGGAAAGGGAGGACTATTTACGGGACAGACAAAGGTGGGCCTACAAGGAACCCCCCAGGAGGCCCAGACGAATGAGGAGACGCAGGTGATCAATTTGTCTAATAAAATCCTGAGCAAAAACCATAACGATCTTCTAATTAAGGGTTTATCATTTTGTCCAACCAATCAATTGGACCATTTTGAATGTGTCAAGGATCTAAACCTGTTCTGCCGAAAATTGTCATTGCACAAATTTTTAAAAAAACGCAGACAGTGGAGAAGTATAAACACTCCAATGGAATTCCTTGACACACAACAATTAGACACAATTGATATCCTCGAAGAACTTGAAAACGAAAGTCTAAGACCACCTGGGGAGGGTCCCTTTACAGACCTCAAGAATAAATCCACCTTTACACCCCCTTTCGACTGTAGTACCAATGTGGACGTGTTCAATAAACTTGTAACCCATGATATACAAAGACTACACAGCCACAAAAACAAACAAAATTTGACCTACTCTGAGAGATTGGCCCTTCGGGACTTGGAACAAGATAATGATATAACTATCAAACCATCCGATAAAGGTGGGAACATTGTCATCTTGAACCAGACTGATTATGTGGATGAATGCAAACGTCTACTTTCTGACAAAAATTGTTACTGTATCCTACAAAGCAATCCCACCACTACATACCTTAGATTACTAACTGACATACTAAAAGAGGGGCTTGATGAAAAATTGATATCACAAAAGGAGTTTAACTTCATGCTACCCAAAAACCCTAGAATAGCAACATTCTATCATCTACCGAAAGTACACAAAAAAATGATACCACCTCCAGGTAGACCGATTGTGTCCGGCATAGGCAACCTGACTTCAAATACGAGTGTGTATTTGGATCACTTTTTGCGACCATTTGTAGAAAGCTTGCCTTCATATATTAAAGACACAACGGATGTACTTAGGAAAATTGAGTATGTTAGTTTAGACACAAATACTATCATGGTAACCTTAGACGTGGAGGGATTATACTCAAGTATCCCACATGACTACGGTATCAGAGCAGTGGAACATTTTCTCAAAGCAAGAAGTACAGATTGCATACTGCACAATACATTTGTTCTCAAACTATTAGACTATGTACTGACCCACAATTTCTTTCTGTTCAATAACATCATATATCACCAGATACAAGGAACAGCTATGGGGACCACATGTGCTCCCACCTATGCCAATTTATACCTAGGCTGGTGGGAGGAAACAGTGGTCTTCATAGAAATGCAAGAACGATACACAGAATATGTAGAATTGTGGGTCAGATACATAGATGATATCTTTCTTATCTGGAAGGGTACAGAGGATTTGTTACATGAATTTATTAACATCCTAAATTGTAACTCTCACAATTTGAAATTGACGTCACATGTGGACAGACATAGAGTAGAATTTTTAGATCTCTATATCTCCAGATCTTCTGATGGGCACCTAGAAACCACAATCTTCAGGAAACCCACAGCCACCAACAGCCTTCTAATGGCCAATAGCCACCATCCACAACATATCACCAACAACATACCGATAGGTCAATTTTTGAGATTACGCAGAAACTGCTCCACCACATCTGAGTTCACCAAACAATCTGGGGAAATGTTTCAAAGATTTAAAAAGAGAGGATACAGTAACAAAATATTGAAAAAAGCATACCACAGAGCTCTGACAGAACCCAGATCCAAATTGTTGATAAATAAAAATAAAAAAAGAGAATCAAGAGATGAAACCATTCGGTTCATCTCAACATACAACAATCAATGGCGAGAAGTCAAAAATATCCTCAATACACACTGGCATATTCTCAGAGAGGATACAGACCTGCAAAAAATCCTCAAAGAGTATCCAAGCATAGGCTACAGACGTAGTCAGAATATGAAAGACAGATTAGTGCACAGCCACTTTAAACAAACTCACAAGAAAACTTGGTTAGGCACTAAACCGTGTGGATCATACCCATGCTCGAGGTGCAAAGCATGTATCAACATGCCAGTGACAAAACAGTTCTTTGACTCATCCAATTCCAAAACCTTCCAGATAAAAGACTTCATCAACTGCCTCACGGTGGGTACAATATATTTGATGAACTGCGAATGCGGCCTCAAATATGTTGGAAAAACACACAGACCTCTAAAGACCAGAATTTTGGAGCATATAGGAAATGTACGGAACTTCACTGATACACCAGTAGCCAGACATATAATTGAACATCATAAAGGGGATTCGAGAGTCATGCACTTTTGTGGCATCGAATATGTACCCAGGGACCCTAGAGGGGGTGACTGGGACAAACGACTACTTCAGAAAGAATGTCGTTGGATTTACCAACTCCAGACCCTCTCACCCCTGGGCCTCAACGAGGGTTTCATATATTCACCTTTTATCTAAAATAATACCAAGGTTACCTCACAAGAGGATACATAGTATCCTACAAAGGTCTGATAAGATAGATGTATTCATAATAATGTTGACTGATGAAATCATACCGACCATGTAAATGAATCATTCTATTTCAAATTCTATATATTTAGCCATGGTCTATAATTAGAGCATACCTATTACAAATGACAACGAGACATTTGAATACACATCTTTTATTCACTATTATTTATTATTTTCCTCACATGTCATATATTCCAATATGATACATATATACCCCAATAGAAAATATATATACACCCACTATCACTTTTAGTCAGTGGACACACCATTTTTATAAGTCACAGCAATATTCACGGTTAATGGCACATGATGCGGGATATCTACTCTGAGATTAAATATACCTTAAGTAACTCTGACCTGTATTGACCTTAAGGGCAGGTCTTATTGAAAGATCATTCCTACATCATTTACATACCGTTGCTATCCACATTCCATTATTTCACTATTTATATAGGTTCGTATTCACTATAATTAGCTTATTCCTAGTCACATGTATATTCACATTTTTTTAAATAAGCATGAAACACAACACCAGAATAAATATACCTTAAGTAAATTGGATCTGTATTGACCTTATGGGCAGGTCTCTAGGATAGATCACTCCTACACCAGCTTATACCAGTTTCATTTCACATCATGACCATGACATTGCTATACATTTACATAGACCTATAACCATCTACAATAACGGCCCAGAATGTCTTGTAGTTAAATATACCTTAAGTAATTTGGACCTGTATTGACCTTATGGGCAGGTCTTTAGGATAGATCACTCCTACACAAGCTTATACCAGTTTCATTTTGCATTATTCATTTCAACATCATAACATTGCTATATGTATTAGCATCTACAATGACTTATAACCATCTACAATAAACTCCAAGACATTTCATGCACTTCACAAATCCCACATTAATGTTTCAGTTCTATCTGTTTGATCACTATCCTAGATACTACTCCAATATTTAGACATCAGATCATTTTAGCAACCAAGTCATAATTTCATCAGTCAACTACATCTTCTTGTTCAACCCACTAATATATGTGACCACTGGATGTTCATTCTGAGACACACATTAGTAAGTCTCTATCCGGATAAGCTCCATAGTCAACAACTATAAATAATGCTATTAAGCCCCACAAGAGGTTAACACTACGGGACATTAGACACTTCGCATAATGGTGAAGTATCCCTCTCATGACCCGATTGGATCTCGGGCAAAAACCACGCCCCCATGACCTAGAGGGGCGGGATATTCTTCCCTATAAATACTCACCGGCATAGTAAGGGAACACACTCCTCCCCTTGAAGAAGCGTGTCAGTCTACGCGAAACGATCGTCGGGACGTGGTGACGTCACGAGTGACGTCATCAGAAGTGGCAGCGTCAGCGAACAGAGACAGCAGCATTTGGGAAGACAGGCTTGTATTGATAGCAGGAGTACAGCGACTTATATGTGTGTGCTAAGTGGCATTTCCCACAGTGGGGGCTTCCAGCATATAACGGAACACACTAGAGATATTTGAACCTGCAATATCGCTGTTTTAGTCTCCCTGAAACGGAGCTAATTGTATTATTTACGGGATGATTACATCCTAAGCTATCAATATTCCGACTGTGAAACCATTAGTTTTGGCAACACCCGCAAGCAGGGACAACATTGTTTTGTATACAGGCTTATACCTAATGAGCATACCTTGTATGTGTGTATATCTAAGTGGTTTTGCCCGCAGTGGGGGCCTTCATCATACCATCTATTGTTCACACGAGATACCAGTATCCACCATATATCTGCAGGAACAAGAATGTGTTATACTTAAGACTTGCATTTAACCAGCATTACCTGCAAGTGTGTCTCAGGTGGTTTTGCCCGCAGTTGGGGGCTTCAATCTTATCGCTCATATTTTCATAAAGAGGCATTAGAATCCATCACTGTGTTATTCATTCAAAAATACTATACAGTGCCCTTAGACACACTTTTGAATAGGTATTATTGCACCCTTAGATAGAGGTTACCTGTATTTTTGCCAACTTACCAGCATATATACAGAGACCACATCTCTGATAAATACTCCTTCCGCCATTTGAGGCCTGAAGGAGCATACTTACCTGCTTGTCCACTAACAGTGATAATCGCTATTTAGACGCCCATGGTGAAACATAATATAGCAATTTATTGCCAATTCACCTAACCACTTCAATACGGGGTTTTTTAATGTTTGAATGTTTTATATGTATTTTTAATCCTGATCTACTATAATGAACCAATAAAATTTTATTATTTTTCCTGAACCTACCCGGTCGAGAAGGGCCACACCTTTTTGTTCTATCCTAAGGTATTGATACCGATAGACTATTACAAGTCTCATCACAGTGTACTAACATTGAGTGCTGATCATATGAGGGAGCCTTTTCTGATCCTTCTGGGATCTACACTGTAATATATTCTATTTTTTCCCTCAAAGCACCTGTTACATATCGCATTTAAGCACCAAATATAATACACGGACGAGCGGTTTATTCACCTTTTCTAATAAACGGTTATAGAACAGCTAATGTTCATTACTTAAACCAGCTCCCGATTCTCCAGAATTTACCTTGATAAACTTCTGATCCACATTGTGCGAAGTGCACTGTAGACTCACTGTGAGACAAGACACATGACGATGAGTTTTCTGACAGATGACCATAATTTTGATGAATGGATGAATGAAGCAAGAGAAACTTTCTCGGTTACAACTATACCTAGCACAGAGACCCCAGTAGCAGATATTAAGAGTTTTTTCAGGGACTTAGAAAGAACTTATACCTCACGAACTAAAATCTGGTGGGAGGTGGTGAGTTTGGAAAATTACCTAAAGACGGAACTAGTCCCAAGAGGACTAAGAGTCAAACTCCCACCTTCTCACCAGATAACAGATACTGCTTTCCTCACTAACTGGAATAAAATCCTACTACAATGCTCAGCACAACTGATGGGCCTACTAGTAGATTATGAGACAAAAAAACTAGATACAGTGAAAGCAGAAATCAAAGTTCTTTTGGCAGATATCAATAAATGGAAACCTGACCCAATCTTTGAAGAGCTGGAGAACAAACTCAAAACGAGCATAGAAAAAATTAAAAAAGACATCAAAGACAGAAAACATAAAAAGTTTGTTCGTGACTACGAAGACTTTAAGGAGGGAAAGATCTTCCACTTTAAAAGTAGATATCGACGCTACAATCCCTACCCCCACACACAAGAATCTTCCACCGAGTGGGAGGTCTCAGCTAGTGACACAGAAGCAGACACAGGTACACACACTCCCAATACAGGGTTTGATATTCCCTTTCCCCTACCCCAAAGGGCGGAGACTTTTTTAGAGAACCCGGGCCTTTTTCCCATACCAACCGCAAGAGGAAAACACGGAGGGGAAAGGGAGGACTATTTACGGGACAGACAAAGGTGGGCCTACAAGGAACCCCCCAGGAGGCCCAGACGAATGAGGAGACGCAGGTGATCAATTTGTCTAATAAAATCCTGAGCAAAAACCATAACGATCTTCTAATTAAGGGTTTATCATTTTGTCCAACCAATCAATTGGACCATTTTGAATGTGTCAAGGATCTAAACCTGTTCTGCCGAAAATTGTCATTGCACAAATTTTTTAAAAAACGCAGACAGTGGAGAAGTATAAACACTCCAATGGAATTCCTTGACACACAACAATTAGACACAATTGATATCCTCGAAGAACTTGAAAACGAAAGTCTAAGACCACCTGGGGAGGGTCCCTTTACAGACCTCAAGAATAAATCCACCTTTACACCCCCTTTCGACTGTAGTACCAATGTGGACGTGTTCAATAAACTTGTAACCCATGATATACAAAGACTACACAGCCACAAAAACAAACAAAATTTGACCTACTCTGAGAGATTGGCCCTTCGGGACTTGGAACAAGATAATGATATAACTATCAAACCATCCGATAAAGGTGGGAACATTGTCATCTTGAACCAGACTGATTATGTGGATGAATGCAAACGTCTACTTTCTGACAAAAATTGTTACTGTATCCTACAAAGCAATCCCACCACTACATACCTTAGATTACTAACTGACATACTAAAAGAGGGGCTTGATGAAAAATTGATATCACAAAAGGAGTTTAACTTCATGCTACCCAAAAACCCTAGAATAGCAACATTCTATCATCTACCGAAAGTACACAAAAAAATTATACCACCTCCAGGTAGACCGATTGTGTCCGGCATAGGCAACCTGACTTCAAATACGAGTGTGTATTTGGATCACTTTTTGCGACCATTTGTAGAAAGCTTGCCTTCATATATTAAAGACACAACGGATGTACTTAGGAAAATTGAGTATGTTAGTTTAGACACAAATACTATCATGGTAACCTTAGACGTGGAGGGATTATACTCAAGTATCCCACATGACTACGGTATCAGAGCAGTGGAACATTTTCTCAAAGCAAGAAGTACAGATTGCATACTGCACAATACATTTGTTCTCAAACTATTAGACTATGTACTGACCCACAATTTCTTTCTGTTCAATAACATCATATATCACCAGATACAAGGAACAGCTATGGGGACCACATGTGCTCCCACCTATGCCAATTTATACCTAGGCTGGTGGGAGGAAACAGTGGTCTTCATAGAAATGCAAGAACGATACACAGAATATGTAGAATTGTGGGTCAGATACATAGATGATATCTTTCTTATCTGGAAGGGTACAGAGGATTTGTTACATGAATTTATTAACATCCTAAATTGTAACTCTCACAATTTGAAATTGACGTCACATGTGGACAGACATAGAGTAGAATTTTTAGATCTCTATATCTCCAGATCTTCTGATGGGCACCTAGAAACCACAATCTTCAGGAAACCCACAGCCACCAACAGCCTTCTAATGGCCAATAGCCACCATCCACAACATATCACCAACAACATACCGATAGGTCAATTTTTGAGATTACGCAGAAACTGCTCCACCACATCTGAGTTCACCAAACAATCTGGGGAAATGTTTCAAAGATTTAAAAAGAGAGGATACAGTAACAAAATATTGAAAAAAGCATACCACAGAGCTCTGACAGAACCCAGATCCAAATTGTTGATAAATAAAAATAAAAAAAGAGAATCAAGAGATGAAACCATTCGGTTCATCTCAACATACAACAATCAATGGCGAGAAGTCAAAAATATCCTCAATACACACTGGCATATTCTCAGAGAGGATACAGACCTGCAAAAAATCCTCAAAGAGTATCCAAGCATAGGCTACAGACGTAGTCAGAATATGAAAGACAGATTAGTGCACAGCCACTTTAAACAAACTCACAAGAAAACTTGGTTAGGCACTAAACCGTGTGGATCATACCCATGCTCGAGGTGCAAAGCATGTATCAACATGCCAGTGACAAAACAGTTCTTTGACTCATCCAATTCCAAAACCTTCCAGATAAAAGACTTCATCAACTGCCTCACGGTGGGTACAATATATTTGATGAACTGCGAATGCGGCCTCAAATATGTTGGAAAAACACACAGACCTCTAAAGACCAGAATTTTGGAGCATATAGGAAATGTACGGAACTTCACTGATACACCAGTAGCCAGACATATAATTGAACATCATAAAGGGGATTCGAGAGTCATGCACTTTTGTGGCATCGAATATGTACCCAGGGACCCTAGAGGGGGTGACTGGGACAAACGACTACTTCAGAAAGAATGTCGTTGGATTTACCAACTCCAGACCCTCTCACCCCTGGGCCTCAACGAGGGTTTCATATATTCACCTTTTATCTAAAATAATACCAAGGTTACCTCACAAGAGGATACATAGTATCCTACAAAGGTCTGATAAGATAGATGTATTCATAATAATGTTGACTGATGAAATCATACCGACCATGTAAATGAATCATTCTATTTCAAATTCTATATATTTAGCCATGGTCTATAATTAGAGCATACCTATTACAAATGACAACGAGACATTTGAATACACATCTTTTATTCACTATTATTTATTATTTTCCTCACATGTCATATATTCCAATATGATACATATATACCCCAATAGAAAATATATATACACCCACTATCACTTTTAGTCAGTGGACACACCATTTTTATAAGTCACAGCAATATTCACGGTTAATGGCACATGATGCGGGATATCTACTCTGAGATTAAATATACCTTAAGTAACTCTGACCTGTATTGACCTTAAGGGCAGGTCTTATTGAAAGATCATTCCTACATCATTTACATACCGTTGCTATCCACATTCCATTATTTCACTATTTATATAGGTTCGTATTCACTATAATTAGCTTATTCCTAGTCACATGTATATTCACATTTTTTTAAATAAGCATGAAACACAACACCAGAATAAATATACCTTAAGTAAATTGGATCTGTATTGACCTTATGGGCAGGTCTCTAGGATAGATCACTCCTACACCAGCTTATACCAGTTTCATTTCACATCATGACCATGACATTGCTATACATTTACATAGACCTATAACCATCTACAATAACGGCCCAGAATGTCTTGTAGTTAAATATACCTTAAGTAATTTGGACCTGTATTGACCTTATGGGCAGGTCTTTAGGATAGATCACTCCTACACAAGCTTATACCAGTTTCATTTTGCATTATTCATTTCAACATCATAACATTGCTATATGTATTAGCATCTACAATGACTTATAACCATCTACAATAAACTCCAAGACATTTCATGCACTTCACAAATCCCACATTAATGTTTCAGTTCTATCTGTTTGATCACTATCCTAGATACTACTCCAATATTTAGACATCAGATCATTTTAGCAACCAAGTCATAATTTCATCAGTCAACTACATCTTCTTGTTCAACCCACTAATATATGTGACCACTGGATGTTCATTCTGAGACACACATTAGTAAGTCTCTATCCGGATAAGCTCCATAGTCAACAACTATAAATAATGCTATTAAGCCCCACAAGAGGTTAACACTACGGGACATTAGACACTTCGCATAATGGTGAAGTATCCCTCTCATGACCCGATTGGATCTCGGGCAAAAACCACGCCCCCATGACCTAGAGGGGCGGGATATTCTTCCCTATAAATACTCACCGGCATAGTAAGGGAACACACTCCTCCCCTTGAAGAAGCGTGTCAGTCTACGCGAAACGATCGTCGGGACGTGGTGACGTCACGAGTGACGTCATCAGAAGTGGCAGCGTCAGCGAACAGAGACAGCAGCATTTGGGAAGACAGGCTTGTATTGATAGCAGGAGTACAGCGACTTATATGTGTGTGCTAAGTGGCATTTCCCACAGTGGGGGCTTCCAGCATATAACGGAACACACTAGAGATATTTGAACCTGCAATATCGCTGTTTTAGTCTCCCTGAAACGGAGCTAATTGTATTATTTACGGGATGATTACATCCTAAGCTATCAATATTCCGACTGTGAAACCATTAGTTTTGGCAACACCCGCAAGCAGGGACAACATTGTTTTGTATACAGGCTTATACCTAATGAGCATACCTTGTATGTGTGTATATCTAAGTGGTTTTGCCCGCAGTGGGGGCCTTCATCATACCATCTATTGTTCACACGAGATACCAGTATCCACCATATATCTGCAGGAACAAGAATGTGTTATACTTAAGACTTGCATTTAACCAGCATTACCTGCAAGTGTGTCTCAGGTGGTTTTGCCCGCAGTTGGGGGCTTCAATCTTATCGCTCATATTTTCATAAAGAGGCATTAGAATCCATCACTGTGTTATTCATTCAAAAATACTATACAGTGCCCTTAGACACACTTTTGAATAGGTATTATTGCACCCTTAGATAGAGGTTACCTGTATTTTTGCCAACTTACCAGCATATATACAGAGACCACATCTCTGATAAATACTCCTTCCGCCATTTGAGGCCTGAAGGAGCATACTTACCTGCTTGTCCACTAACAGTGATAATCGCTATTTAGACGCCCATGGTGAAACATAATATAGCAATTTATTGCCAATTCACCTAACCACTTCAATACGGGGTTTTTTAATGTTTGAATGTTTTATATGTATTTTTAATCCTGATCTACTATAATGAACCAATAAAATTTTATTATTTTTCCTGAACCTACCCGGTCGAGAAGGGCCACACCTTTTTGTTCTATCCTAAGGTATTGATACCGATAGACTATTACAAGTCTCATCACAGTGTACTAACATTGAGTGCTGATCATATGAGGGAGCCTTTTCTGATCCTTCTGGGATCTACACTGTAATATATTCTATTTTTTCCCTCAAAGCACCTGTTACATATCGCATTTAAGCACCAAATATAATACACGGACGAGCGGTTTATTCACCTTTTCTAATAAACGGTTATAGAACAGCTAATGTTCATTACTTAAACCAGCTCCCGATTCTCCAGAATTTACCTTGATAAACTTCTGATCCACATTGTGCGAAGTGCACTGTAGACTCACTGTGAGACAAGACACATGACGATGAGTTTTCTGACAGATGACCATAATTTTGATGAATGGATGAATGAAGCAAGAGAAACTTTCTCGGTTACAACTATACCTAGCACAGAGACCCCAGTAGCAGATATTAAGAGTTTTTTCAGGGACTTAGAAAGAACTTATACCTCACGAACTAAAATCTGGTGGGAGGTGGTGAGTTTGGAAAATTACCTAAAGACGGAACTAGTCCCAAGAGGACTAAGAGTCAAACTCCCACCTTCTCACCAGATAACAGATACTGCTTTCCTCACTAACTGGAATAAAATCCTACTACAATGCTCAGCACAACTGATGGGCCTACTAGTAGATTATGAGACAAAAAAACTAGATACAGTGAAAGCAGAAATCAAAGTTCTTTTGGCAGATATCAATAAATGGAAACCTGACCCAATCTTTGAAGAGCTGGAGAACAAACTCAAAACGAGCATAGAAAAAATTAAAAAAGACATCAAAGACAGAAAACATAAAAAGTTTGTTCGTGACTACGAAGACTTTAAGGAGGGAAAGATCTTCCACTTTAAAAGTAGATATCGACGCTACAATCCCTACCCCCACACACAAGAATCTTCCACCGAGTGGGAGGTCTCAGCTAGTGACACAGAAGCAGACACAGGTACACACACTCCCAATACAGGGTTTGATATTCCCTTTCCCCTACCCCAAAGGGCGGAGACTTTTTTAGAGAACCCGGGCCTTTTTCCCATACCAACCGCAAGAGGAAAACACGGAGGGGAAAGGGAGGACTATTTACGGGACAGACAAAGGTGGGCCTACAAGGAACCCCCCAGGAGGCCCAGACGAATGAGGAGACGCAGGTGATCAATTTGTCTAATAAAATCCTGAGCAAAAACCATAACGATCTTCTAATTAAGGGTTTATCATTTTGTCCAACCAATCAATTGGACCATTTTGAATGTGTCAAGGATCTAAACCTGTTCTGCCGAAAATTGTCATTGCACAAATTTTTTAAAAAACGCAGACAGTGGAGAAGTATAAACACTCCAATGGAATTCCTTGACACACAACAATTAGACACAATTGATATCCTCGAAGAACTTGAAAACGAAAGTCTAAGACCACCTGGGGAGGGTCCCTTTACAGACCTCAAGAATAAATCCACCTTTACACCCCCTTTCGACTGTAGTACCAATGTGGACGTGTTCAATAAACTTGTAACCCATGATATACAAAGACTACACAGCCACAAAAACAAACAAAATTTGACCTACTCTGAGAGATTGGCCCTTCGGGACTTGGAACAAGATAATGATATAACTATCAAACCATCCGATAAAGGTGGGAACATTGTCATCTTGAACCAGACTGATTATGTGGATGAATGCAAACGTCTACTTTCTGACAAAAATTGTTACTGTATCCTACAAAGCAATCCCACCACTACATACCTTAGATTACTAACTGACATACTAAAAGAGGGGCTTGATGAAAAATTGATATCACAAAAGGAGTTTAACTTCATGCTACCCAAAAACCCTAGAATAGCAACATTCTATCATCTACCGAAAGTACACAAAAAAATGATACCACCTCCAGGTAGACCGATTGTGTCCGGCATAGGCAACCTGACTTCAAATACGAGTGTGTATTTGGATCACTTTTTGCGACCATTTGTAGAAAGCTTGCCTTCATATATTAAAGACACAACGGATGTACTTAGGAAAATTGAGTATGTTAGTTTAGACACAAATACTATCATGGTAACCTTAGACGTGGAGGGATTATACTCAAGTATCCCACATGACTACGGTATCAGAGCAGTGGAACATTTTCTCATAGCAAGAAGTACAGATTGCATACTGCACAATACATTTGTTCTCAAACTATTAGACTATGTACTGACCCACAATTTCTTTCTGTTCAATAACATCATATATCACCAGATACAAGGAACAGCTATGGGGACCACATGTGCTCCCACCTATGCCAATTTATACCTAGGCTGGTGGGAGGAAACAGTGGTCTTCATAGAAATGCAAGAACGATACACAGAATATGTAGAATTGTGGGTCAGATACATAGATGATATCTTTCTTATCTGGAAGGGTACAGAGGATTTGTTACATGAATTTATTAACATCCTAAATTGTAACTCTCACAATTTGAAATTGACGTCACATGTGGACAGACATAGAGTAGAATTTTTAGATCTCTATATCTCCAGATCTTCTGATGGGCACCTAGAAACCACAATCTTCAGGAAACCCACAGCCACCAACAGCCTTCTAATGGCCAATAGCCACCATCCACAACATATCACCAACAACATACCGATAGGTCAATTTTTGAGATTACGCAGAAACTGCTCCACCACATCTGAGTTCACCAAACAATCTGGGGAAATGTTTCAAAGATTTAAAAAGAGAGGATACAGTAACAAAATATTGAAAAAAGCATACCACAGAGCTCTGACAGAACCCAGATCCAAATTGTTGATAAATAAAAATAAAAAAAGAGAATCAAGAGATGAAACCATTCGGTTCATCTCAACATACAACAATCAATGGCGAGAAGTCAAAAATATCCTCAATACACACTGGCATATTCTCAGAGAGGATACAGACCTGCAAAAAATCCTCAAAGAGTATCCAAGCATAGGCTACAGACGTAGTCAGAATATGAAAGACAGATTAGTGCACAGCCACTTTAAACAAACTCACAAGAAAACTTGGTTAGGCACTAAACCGTGTGGATCATACCCATGCTCGAGGTGCAAAGCATGTATCAACATGCCAGTGACAAAACAGTTCTTTGACTCATCCAATTCCAAAACCTTCCAGATAAAAGACTTCATCAACTGCCTCACGGTGGGTACAATATATTTGATGAACTGCGAATGCGGCCTCAAATATGTTGGAAAAACACACAGACCTCTAAAGACCAGAATTTTGGAGCATATAGGAAATGTACGGAACTTCACTGATACACCAGTAGCCAGACATATAATTGAACATCATAAAGGGGATTCGAGAGTCATGCACTTTTGTGGCATCGAATATGTACCCAGGGACCCTAGAGGGGGTGACTGGGACAAACGACTACTTCAGAAAGAATGTCGTTGGATTTACCAACTCCAGACCCTCTCACCCCTGGGCCTCAACGAGGGTTTCATATATTCACCTTTTATCTAAAATAATACCAAGGTTACCTCACAAGAGGATACATAGTATCCTACAAAGGTCTGATAAGATAGATGTATTCATAATAATGTTGACTGATGAAATCATACCGACCATGTAAATGAATCATTCTATTTCAAATTCTATATATTTAGCCATGGTCTATAATTAGAGCATACCTATTACAAATGACAACGAGACATTTGAATACACATCTTTTATTCACTATTATTTATTATTTTCCTCACATGTCATATATTCCAATATGATACATATATACCCCAATAGAAAATATATATACACCCACTATCACTTTTAGTCAGTGGACACACCATTTTTATAAGTCACAGCAATATTCACGGTTAATGGCACATGATGCGGGATATCTACTCTGAGATTAAATATACCTTAAGTAACTCTGACCTGTATTGACCTTAAGGGCAGGTCTTATTGAAAGATCATTCCTACATCATTTACATACCGTTGCTATCCACATTCCATTATTTCACTATTTATATAGGTTCGTATTCACTATAATTAGCTTATTCCTAGTCACATGTATATTCACATTTTTTTAAATAAGCATGAAACACAACACCAGAATAAATATACCTTAAGTAAATTGGATCTGTATTGACCTTATGGGCAGGTCTCTAGGATAGATCACTCCTACACCAGCTTATACCAGTTTCATTTCACATCATGACCATGACATTGCTATACATTTACATAGACCTATAACCATCTACAATAACGGCCCAGAATGTCTTGTAGTTAAATATACCTTAAGTAATTTGGACCTGTATTGACCTTATGGGCAGGTCTTTAGGATAGATCACTCCTACACAAGCTTATACCAGTTTCATTTTGCATTATTCATTTCAACATCATAACATTGCTATATGTATTAGCATCTACAATGACTTATAACCATCTACAATAAACTCCAAGACATTTCATGCACTTCACAAATCCCACATTAATGTTTCAGTTCTATCTGTTTGATCACTATCCTAGATACTACTCCAATATTTAGACATCAGATCATTTTAGCAACCAAGTCATAATTTCATCAGTCAACTACATCTTCTTGTTCAACCCACTAATATATGTGACCACTGGATGTTCATTCTGAGACACACATTAGTAAGTCTCTATCCGGATAAGCTCCATAGTCAACAACTATAAATAATGCTATTAAGCCCCACAAGAGGTTAACACTACGGGACATTAGACACTTCGCATAATGGTGAAGTATCCCTCTCATGACCCGATTGGATCTCGGGCAAAAACCACGCCCCCATGACCTAGAGGGGCGGGATATTCTTCCCTATAAATACTCACCGGCATAGTAAGGGAACACACTCCTCCCCTTGAAGAAGCGTGTCAGTCTACGCGAAACGATCGTCGGGACGTGGTGACGTCACGAGTGACGTCATCAGAAGTGGCAGCGTCAGCGAACAGAGACAGCAGCATTTGGGAAGACAGGCTTGTATTGATAGCAGGAGTACAGCGACTTATATGTGTGTGCTAAGTGGCATTTCCCACAGTGGGGGCTTCCAGCATATAACGGAACACACTAGAGATATTTGAACCTGCAATATCGCTGTTTTAGTCTCCCTGAAACGGAGCTAATTGTATTATTTACGGGATGATTACATCCTAAGCTATCAATATTCCGACTGTGAAACCATTAGTTTTGGCAACACCCGCAAGCAGGGACAACATTGTTTTGTATACAGGCTTATACCTAATGAGCATACCTTGTATGTGTGTATATCTAAGTGGTTTTGCCCGCAGTGGGGGCCTTCATCATACCATCTATTGTTCACACGAGATACCAGTATCCACCATATATCTGCAGGAACAAGAATGTGTTATACTTAAGACTTGCATTTAACCAGCATTACCTGCAAGTGTGTCTCAGGTGGTTTTGCCCGCAGTTGGGGGCTTCAATCTTATCGCTCATATTTTCATAAAGAGGCATTAGAATCCATCACTGTGTTATTCATTCAAAAATACTATACAGTGCCCTTAGACACACTTTTGAATAGGTATTATTGCACCCTTAGATAGAGGTTACCTGTATTTTTGCCAACTTACCAGCATATATACAGAGACCACATCTCTGATAAATACTCCTTCCGCCATTTGAGGCCTGAAGGAGCATACTTACCTGCTTGTCCACTAACAGTGATAATCGCTATTTAGACGCCCATGGTGAAACATAATATAGCAATTTATTGCCAATTCACCTAACCACTTCAATACGGGGTTTTTTAATGTTTGAATGTTTTATATGTATTTTTAATCCTGATCTACTATAATGAACCAATAAAATTTTATTATTTTTCCTGAACCTACCCGGTCGAGAAGGGCCACACCTTTTTGTTCTATCCTAAGGTATTGATACCGATAGACTATTACAAGTCTCATCACAGTGTACTAACATTGAGTGCTGATCATATGAGGGAGCCTTTTCTGATCCTTCTGGGATCTACACTGTAATATATTCTATTTTTTCCCTCAAAGCACCTGTTACATATCGCATTTAAGCACCAAATATAATACACGGACGAGCGGTTTATTCACCTTTTCTAATAAACGGTTATAGAACAGCTAATGTTCATTACTTAAACCAGCTCCCGATTCTCCAGAATTTACCTTGATAAACTTCTGATCCACATTGTGCGAAGTGCACTGTAGACTCACTGTGAGACAAGACACATGACGATGAGTTTTCTGACAGATGACCATAATTTTGATGAATGGATGAATGAAGCAAGAGAAACTTTCTCGGTTACAACTATACCTAGCACAGAGACCCCAGTAGCAGATATTAAGAGTTTTTTCAGGGACTTAGAAAGAACTTATACCTCACGAACTAAAATCTGGTGGGAGGTGGTGAGTTTGGAAAATTACCTAAAGACGGAACTAGTCCCAAGAGGACTAAGAGTCAAACTCCCACCTTCTCACCAGATAACAGATACTGCTTTCCTCACTAACTGGAATAAAATCCTACTACAATGCTCAGCACAACTGATGGGCCTACTAGTAGATTATGAGACAAAAAAACTAGATACAGTGAAAGCAGAAATCAAAGTTCTTTTGGCAGATATCAATAAATGGAAACCTGACCCAATCTTTGAAGAGCTGGAGAACAAACTCAAAACGAGCATAGAAAAAATTAAAAAAGACATCAAAGACAGAAAACATAAAAAGTTTGTTCGTGACTACGAAGACTTTAAGGAGGGAAAGATCTTCCACTTTAAAAGTAGATATCGACGCTACAATCCCTACCCCCACACACAAGAATCTTCCACCGAGTGGGAGGTCTCAGCTAGTGACACAGAAGCAGACACAGGTACACACACTCCCAATACAGGGTTTGATATTCCCTTTCCCCTACCCCAAAGGGCGGAGACTTTTTTAGAGAACCCGGGCCTTTTTCCCATACCAACCGCAAGAGGAAAACACGGAGGGGAAAGGGAGGACTATTTACGGGACAGACAAAGGTGGGCCTACAAGGAACCCCCTAGGAGGCCCAGACGAATGAGGAGACGCAGGTGATCAATTTGTCTAATAAAATCCTGAGCAAAAACCATAACGATCTTCTAATTAAGGGTTTATCATTTTGTCCAACCAATCAATTGGACCATTTTGAATGTGTCAAGGATCTAAACCTGTTCTGCCGAAAATTGTCATTGCACAAATTTTTTAAAAAACGCAGACAGTGGAGAAGTATAAACACTCCAATGGAATTCCTTGACACACAACAATTAGACACAATTGATATCCTCGAAGAACTTGAAAACGAAAGTCTAAGACCACCTGGGGAGGGTCCCTTTACAGACCTCAAGAATAAATCCACCTTTACACCCCCTTTCGACTGTAGTACCAATGTGGACGTGTTCAATAAACTTGTAACCCATGATATACAAAGACTACACAGCCACAAAAACAAACAAAATTTGACCTACTCTGAGAGATTGGCCCTTCGGGACTTGGAACAAGATAATGATATAACTATCAAACCATCCGATAAAGGTGGGAACATTGTCATCTTGAACCAGACTGATTATGTGGATGAATGCAAACGTCTACTTTCTGACAAAAATTGTTACTGTATCCTACAAAGCAATCCCACCACTACATACCTTAGATTACTAACTGACATACTAAAAGAGGGGCTTGATGAAAAATTGATATCACAAAAGGAGTTTAACTTCATGCTACCCAAAAACCCTAGAATAGCAACATTCTATCATCTACCGAAAGTACACAAAAAAATGATACCACCTCCAGGTAGACCGATTGTGTCCGGCATAGGCAACCTGACTTCAAATACGAGTGTGTATTTGGATCACTTTTTGCGACCATTTGTAGAAAGCTTGCCTTCATATATTAAAGACACAACGGATGTACTTAGGAAAATTGAGTATGTTAGTTTAGACACAAATACTATCATGGTAACCTTAGACGTGGAGGGATTATACTCAAGTATCCCACATGACTACGGTATCAGAGCAGTGGAACATTTTCTCAAAGCAAGAAGTACAGATTGCATACTGCACAATACATTTGTTCTCAAACTATTAGACTATGTACTGACCCACAATTTCTTTCTGTTCAATAACATCATATATCACCAGATACAAGGAACAGCTATGGGGACCACATGTGCTCCCACCTATGCCAATTTATACCTAGGCTGGTGGGAGGAAACAGTGGTCTTCATAGAAATGCAAGAACGATACACAGAATATGTAGAATTGTGGGTCAGATACATAGATGATATCTTTCTTATCTGGAAGGGTACAGAGGATTTGTTACATGAATTTATTAACATCCTAAATTGTAACTCTCACAATTTGAAATTGACGTCACATGTGGACAGACATAGAGTAGAATTTTTAGATCTCTATATCTCCAGATCTTCTGATGGGCACCTAGAAACCACAATCTTCAGGAAACCCACAGCCACCAACAGCCTTCTAATGGCCAATAGCCACCATCCACAACATATCACCAACAACATACCGATAGGTCAATTTTTGAGATTACGCAGAAACTGCTCCACCACATCTGAGTTCACCAAACAATCTGGGGAAATGTTTCAAAGATTTAAAAAGAGAGGATACAGTAACAAAATATTGAAAAAAGCATACCACAGAGCTCTGACAGAACCCAGATCCAAATTGTTGATAAATAAAAATAAAAAAAGAGAATCAAGAGATGAAACCATTCGGTTCATCTCAACATACAACAATCAATGGCGAGAAGTCAAAAATATCCTCAATACACACTGGCATATTCTCAGAGAGGATACAGACCTGCAAAAAATCCTCAAAGAGTATCCAAGCATAGGCTACAGACGTAGTCAGAATATGAAAGACAGATTAGTGCACAGCCACTTTAAACAAACTCACAAGAAAACTTGGTTAGGCACTAAACCGTGTGGATCATACCCATGCTCGAGGTGCAAAGCATGTATCAACATGCCAGTGACAAAACAGTTCTTTGACTCATCCAATTCCAAAACCTTCCAGATAAAAGACTTCATCAACTGCCTCACGGTGGGTACAATATATTTGATGAACTGCGAATGCGGCCTCAAATATGTTGGAAAAACACACAGACCTCTAAAGACCAGAATTTTGGAGCATATAGGAAATGTACGGAACTTCACTGATACACCAGTAGCCAGACATATAATTGAACATCATAAAGGGGATTCGAGAGTCATGCACTTTTGTGGCATCGAATATGTACCCAGGGACCCTAGAGGGGGTGACTGGGACAAACGACTACTTCAGAAAGAATGTCGTTGGATTTACCAACTCCAGACCCTCTCACCCCTGGGCCTCAACGAGGGTTTCATATATTCACCTTTTATCTAAAATAATACCAAGGTTACCTCACAAGAGGATACATAGTATCCTACAAAGGTCTGATAAGATAGATGTATTCATAATAATGTTGACTGATGAAATCATACCGACCATGTAAATGAATCATTCTATTTCAAATTCTATATATTTAGCCATGGTCTATAATTAGAGCATACCTATTACAAATGACAACGAGACATTTGAATACACATCTTTTATTCACTATTATTTATTATTTTCCTCACATGTCATATATTCCAATATAATACATATATACCCCAATAGAAAATATATATACACCCACTATCACTTTTAGTCAGTGGACACACCATTTTTATAAGTCACAGCAATATTCACGGTTAATGGCACATGATGCGGGATATCTACTCTGAGATTAAATATACCTTAAGTAACTCTGACCTGTATTGACCTTAAGGGCAGGTCTTATTGAAAGATCATTCCTACATCATTTACATACCGTTGCTATCCACATTCCATTATTTCACTATTTATATAGGTTCGTATTCACTATAATTAGCTTATTCCTAGTCACATGTATATTCACATTTTTTTAAATAAGCATGAAACACAACACCAGAATAAATATACCTTAAGTAAATTGGATCTGTATTGACCTTATGGGCAGGTCTCTAGGATAGATCACTCCTACACCAGCTTATACCAGTTTCATTTCACATCATGACCATGACATTGCTATACATTTACATAGACCTATAACCATCTACAATAACGGCCCAGAATGTCTTGTAGTTAAATATACCTTAAGTAATTTGGACCTGTATTGACCTTATGGGCAGGTCTTTAGGATAGATCACTCCTACACAAGCTTATACCAGTTTCATTTTGCATTATTCATTTCAACATCATAACATTGCTATATGTATTAGCATCTACAATGACTTATAACCATCTACAATAAACTCCAAGACATTTCATGCACTTCACAAATCCCACATTAATGTTTCAGTTCTATCTGTTTGATCACTATCCTAGATACTACTCCAATATTTAGACATCAGATCATTTTAGCAACCAAGTCATAATTTCATCAGTCAACTACATCTTCTTGTTCAACCCACTAATATATGTGACCACTGGATGTTCATTCTGAGACACACATTAGTAAGTCTCTATCCGGATAAGCTCCATAGTCAACAACTATAAATAATGCTATTAAGCCCCACAAGAGGTTAACACTACGGGACATTAGACACTTCGCATAATGGTGAAGTATCCCTCTCATGACCCGATTGGATCTCGGGCAAAAACCACGCCCCCATGACCTAGAGGGGCGGGATATTCTTCCCTATAAATACTCACCGGCATAGTAAGGGAACACACTCCTCCCCTTGAAGAAGCGTGTCAGTCTACGCGAAACGATCGTCGGGACGTGGTGACGTCACGAGTGACGTCATCAGAAGTGGCAGCGTCAGCGAACAGAGACAGCAGCATTTGGGAAGACAGGCTTGTATTGATAGCAGGAGTACAGCGACTTATATGTGTGTGCTAAGTGGCATTTCCCACAGTGGGGGCTTCCAGCATATAACGGAACACACTAGAGATATTTGAACCTGCAATATCGCTGTTTTAGTCTCCCTGAAACGGAGCTAATTGTATTATTTACGGGATGATTACATCCTAAGCTATCAATATTCCGACTGTGAAACCATTAGTTTTGGCAACACCCGCAAGCAGGGACAACATTGTTTTGTATACAGGCTTATACCTAATGAGCATACCTTGTATGTGTGTATATCTAAGTGGTTTTGCCCGCAGTGGGGGCCTTCATCATACCATCTATTGTTCACACGAGATACCAGTATCCACCATATATCTGCAGGAACAAGAATGTGTTATACTTAAGACTTGCATTTAACCAGCATTACCTGCAAGTGTGTCTCAAGTGGTTTTGCCCGCAGTTGGGGGCTTCAATCTTATCGCTCATATTTTCATAAAGAGGCATTAGAATCCATCACTGTGTTATTCATTCAAAAATACTATACAGTGCCCTTAGACACACTTTTGAATAGGTATTATTGCACCCTTAGATAGAGGTTACCTGTATTTTTGCCAACTTACCAGCATATATACAGAGACCACATCTCTGATAAATACTCCTTCCGCCATTTGAGGCCTGAAGGAGCATACTTACCTGCTTGTCCACTAACAGTGATAATCGCTATTTAGACGCCCATGGTGAAACATAATATAGCAATTTATTGCCAATTCACCTAACCACTTCAATACGGGGTTTTTTAATGTTTGAATGTTTTATATGTATTTTTAATCCTGATCTACTATAATGAACCAATAAAATGTTATTATTTTTCCTGAACCTACCCGGTCGAGAAGGGCCACACCTTTTTGTTCTATCCTAAGGTATTGATACCGATAGACTATTACAAGTCTCATCACAGTGTACTAACATTGAGTGCTGATCATATGAGGGAGCCTTTTCTGATCCTTCTGGGATCTACACTGTAATATATTCTATTTTTTCCCTCAAAGCACCTGTTACATATCGCATTTAAGCACCAAATATAATACACGGACGAGCGGTTTATTCACCTTTTCTAATAAACGGTTATAGAACAGCTAATGTTCATTACTTAAACCAGCTCCCGATTCTCCAGAATTTACCTTGATAAACTTCTGATCCACATTGTGCGAAGTGCACTGTAGACTCACTGTGAGACAAGACACATGACGATGAGTTTTCTGACAGATGACCATAATTTTGATGAATGGATGAATGAAGCAAGAGAAACTTTCTCGGTTACAACTATACCTAGCACAGAGACCCCAGTAGCAGATATTAAGAGTTTTTTCAGGGACTTAGAAAGAACTTATACCTCACGAACTAAAATCTGGTGGGAGGTGGTGAGTTTGGAAAATTACCTAAAGACGGAACTAGTCCCAAGAGGACTAAGAGTCAAACTCCCACCTTCTCACCAGATAACAGATACTGCTTTCCTCACTAACTGGAATAAAATCCTACTACAATGCTCAGCACAACTGATGGGCCTACTAGTAGATTATGAGACAAAAAAACTAGATACAGTGAAAGCAGAAATCAAAGTTCTTTTGGCAGATATCAATAAATGGAAACCTGACCCAATCTTTGAAGAGCTGGAGAACAAACTCAAAACGAGCATAGAAAAAATTAAAAAAGACATCAAAGACAGAAAACATAAAAAGTTTGTTCGTGACTACGAAGACTTTAAGGAGGGAAAGATCTTCCACTTTAAAAGTAGATATCGACGCTACAATCCCTACCCCCACACACAAGAATCTTCCACCGAGTGGGAGGTCTCAGCTAGTGACACAGAAGCAGACACAGGTACACACACTCCCAATACAGGGTTTGATATTCCCTTTCCCCTACCCCAAAGGGCGGAGACTTTTTTAGAGAACCCGGGCCTTTTTCCCATACCAACCGCAAGAGGAAAACACGGAGGGGAAAGGGAGGACTATTTACGGGACAGACAAAGGTGGGCCTACAAGGAACCCCCCAGGAGGCCCAGACGAATGAGGAGACGCAGGTGATCAATTTGTCTAATAAAATCCTGAGCAAAAACCATAACGATCTTCTAATTAAGGGTTTATCATTTTGTCCAACCAATCAATTGGACCATTTTGAATGTGTCAAGGATCTAAACCTGTTCTGCCGAAAATTGTCATTGCACAAATTTTTTAAAAAACGCAGACAGTGGAGAAGTATAAACACTCCAATGGAATTCCTTGACACACAACAATTAGACACAATTGATATCCTCGAAGAACTTGAAAACGAAAGTCTAAGACCACCTGGGGAGGGTCCCTTTACAGACCTCAAGAATAAATCCACCTTTACACCCCCTTTCGACTGTAGTACCAATGTGGACGTGTTCAATAAACTTGTAACCCATGATATACAAAGACTACACAGCCACAAAAACAAACAAAATTTGACCTACTCTGAGAGATTGGCCCTTCGGGACTTGGAACAAGATAATGATATAACTATCAAACCATCCGATAAAGGTGGGAACATTGTCATCTTGAACCAGACTGATTATGTGGATGAATGCAAACGTCTACTTTCTGACAAAAATTGTTACTGTATCCTACAAAGCAATCCCACCACTACATACCTTAGATTACTAACTGACATACTAAAAGAGGGGCTTGATGAAAAATTGATATCACAAAAGGAGTTTAACTTCATGCTACCCAAAAACCCTAGAATAGCAACATTCTATCATCTACCGAAAGTACACAAAAAAATGATACCACCTCCAGGTAGACCGATTGTGTCCGGCATAGGCAACCTGACTTCAAATACGAGTGTGTATTTGGATCACTTTTTGCGACCATTTGTAGAAAGCTTGCCTTCATATATTAAAGACACAACGGATGTACTTAGGAAAATTGAGTATGTTAGTTTAGACACAAATACTATCATGGTAACCTTAGACGTGGAGGGATTATACTCAAGTATCCCACATGACTACGGTATCAGAGCAGTGGAACATTTTCTCAAAGCAAGAAGTACAGATTGCATACTGCACAATACATTTGTTCTCAAACTATTAGACTATGTACTGACCCACAATTTCTTTCTGTTCAATAACATCATATATCACCAGATACAAGGAACAGCTATGGGGACCACATGTGCTCCCACCTATGCCAATTTATACCTAGGCTGGTGGGAGGAAACAGTGGTCTTCATAGAAATGCAAGAACGATACACAGAATATGTAGAATTGTGGGTCAGATACATAGATGATATCTTTCTTATCTGGAAGGGTACAGAGGATTTGTTACATGAATTTATTAACATCCTAAATTGTAACTCTCACAATTTGAAATTGACGTCACATGTGGACAGACATAGAGTAGAATTTTTAGATCTCTATATCTCCAGATCTTCTGATGGGCACCTAGAAACCACAATCTTCAGGAAACCCACAGCCACCAACAGCCTTCTAATGGCCAATAGCCACCATCCACAACATATCACCAACAACATACCGATAGGTCAATTTTTGAGATTACGCAGAAACTGCTCCACCACATCTGAGTTCACCAAACAATCTGGGGAAATGTTTCAAAGATTTAAAAAGAGAGGATACAGTAACAAAATATTGAAAAAAGCATACCACAGAGCTCTGACAGAACCCAGATCCAAATTGTTGATAAATAAAAATAAAAAAAGAGAATCAAGAGATGAAACCATTCGGTTCATCTCAACATACAACAATCAATGGCGAGAAGTCAAAAATATCCTCAATACACACTGGCATATTCTCAGAGAGGATACAGACCTGCAAAAAATCCTCAAAGAGTATCCAAGCATAGGCTACAGACGTAGTCAGAATATGAAAGACAGATTAGTGCACAGCCACTTTAAACAAACTCACAAGAAAACTTGGTTAGGCACTAAACCGTGTGGATCATACCCATGCTCGAGGTGCAAAGCATGTATCAACATGCCAGTGACAAAACAGTTCTTTGACTCATCCAATTCCAAAACCTTCCAGATAAAAGACTTCATCAACTGCCTCACGGTGGGTACAATATATTTGATGAACTGCGAATGCGGCCTCAAATATGTTGGAAAAACACACAGACCTCTAAAGACCAGAATTTTGGAGCATATAGGAAATGTACGGAACTTCACTGATACACCAGTAGCCAGACATATAATTGAACATCATAAAGGGGATTCGAGAGTCATGCACTTTTGTGGCATCGAATATGTACCCAGGGACCCTAGAGGGGGTGACTGGGACAAACGACTACTTCAGAAAGAATGTCGTTGGATTTACCAACTCCAGACCCTCTCACCCCTGGGCCTCAACGAGGGTTTCATATATTCACCTTTTATCTAAAATAATACCAAGGTTACCTCACAAGAGGATACATAGTATCCTACAAAGGTCTGATAAGATAGATGTATTCATAATAATGTTGACTGATGAAATCATACCGACCATGTAAATGAATCATTCTATTTCAAATTCTATATATTTAGCCATGGTCTATAATTAGAGCATACCTATTACAAATGACAACGAGACATTTGAATACACATCTTTTATTCACTATTATTTATTATTTTCCTCACATGTCATATATTCCAATATGATACATATATACCCCAATAGAAAATATATATACACCCACTATCACTTTTAGTCAGTGGACACACCATTTTTATAAGTCACAGCAATATTCACGGTTAATGGCACATGATGCGGGATATCTACTCTGAGATTAAATATACCTTAAGTAACTCTGACCTGTATTGACCTTAAGGGCAGGTCTTATTGAAAGATCATTCCTACATCATTTACATACCGTTGCTAACCACATTCCATTATTTCACTATTTATATAGGTTCGTATTCACTATAATTAGCTTATTCCTAGTCACATGTATATTCACATTTTTTTAAATAAGCATGAAACACAACACCAGAATAAATATACCTTAAGTAAATTGGATCTGTATTGACCTTATGGGCAGGTCTCTAGGATAGATCACTCCTACACCAGCTTATACCAGTTTCATTTCACATCATGACCATGACATTGCTATACATTTACATAGACCTATAACCATCTACAATAACGGCCCAGAATGTCTTGTAGTTAAATATACCTTAAGTAATTTGGACCTGTATTGACCTTATGGGCAGGTCTTTAGGATAGATCACTCCTACACAAGCTTATACCAGTTTCATTTTGCATTATTCATTTCAACATCATAACATTGCTATATGTATTAGCATCTACAATGACTTATAACCATCTACAATAAACTCCAAGACATTTCATGCACTTCACAAATCCCACATTAATGTTTCAGTTCTATCTGTTTGATCACTATCCTAGATACTACTCCAATATTTAGACATCAGATCATTTTAGCAACCAAGTCATAATTTCATCAGTCAACTACATCTTCTTGTTCAACCCACTAATATATGTGACCACTGGATGTTCATTCTGAGACACACATTAGTAAGTCTCTATCCGGATAAGCTCCATAGTCAACAACTATAAATAATGCTATTAAGCCCCACAAGAGGTTAACACTACGGGACATTAGACACTTCGCATAATGGTGAAGTATCCCTCTCATGACCCGATTGGATCTCGGGCAAAAACCACGCCCCCATGACCTAGAGGGGCGGGATATTCTTCCCTATAAATACTCACCGGCATAGTAAGGGAACACACTCCTCCCCTTGAAGAAGCGTGTCAGTCTACGCGAAACGATCGTCGGGACGTGGTGACGTCACGAGTGACGTCATCAGAAGTGGCAGCGTCAGCGAACAGAGACAGCAGCATTTGGGAAGACAGGCTTGTATTGATAGCAGGAGTACAGCGACTTATATGTGTGTGCTAAGTGGCATTTCCCACAGTGGGGGCTTCCAGCATATAACGGAACACACTAGAGATATTTGAACCTGCAATATCGCTGTTTTAGTCTCCCTGAAACGGAGCTAATTGTATTATTTACGGGATGATTACATCCTAAGCTATCAATATTCCGACTGTGAAACCATTAGTTTTGGCAACACCCGCAAGCAGGGACAACATTGTTTTGTATACAGGCTTATACCTAATGAGCATACCTTGTATGTGTGTATATCTAAGTGGTTTTGCCCGCAGTGGGGGCCTTCATCATACCATCTATTGTTCACACGAGATACCAGTATCCACCATATATCTGCAGGAACAAGAATGTGTTATACTTAAGACTTGCATTTAACCAGCATTACCTGCAAGTGTGTCTCAGGTGGTTTTGCCCGCAGTTGGGGGCTTCAATCTTATCGCTCATATTTTCATAAAGAGGCATTAGAATCCATCACTGTGTTATTCATTCAAAAATACTATACAGTGCCCTTAGACACACTTTTGAATAGGTATTATTGCACCCTTAGATAGAGGTTACCTGTATTTTTGCCAACTTACCAGCATATATACAGAGACCACATCTCTGATAAATACTCCTTCCGCCATTTGAGGCCTGAAGGAGCATACTTACCTGCTTGTCCACTAACAGTGATAATCGCTATTTAGACGCCCATGGTGAAACATAATATAGCAATTTATTGCCAATTCACCTAACCACTTCAATACGGGGTTTTTTAATGTTTGAATGTTTTATATGTATTTTTAATCCTGATCTACTATAATGAACCAATAAAATTTTATTATTTTTCCTGAACCTACCCGGTCGAGAAGGGCCACACCTTTTTGTTCTATCCTAAGGTATTGATACCGATAGACTATTACAAGTCTCATCACAGTGTACTAACATTGAGTGCTGATCATATGAGGGAGCCTTTTCTGATCCTTCTGGGATCTACACTGTAATATATTCTATTTTTTCCCTCAAAGCACCTGTTACATATCGCATTTAAGCACCAAATATAATACACGGACGAGCGGTTTATTCACCTTTTCTAAGAACCCATGTGTCTAAGAATAAAAACAATATTAAAAAGCCGGATAGAGACCCAGATCGGAAATATTCCAAATACCCAAAATTTGGATGTGTATGGAAGTATAAAGGTATAAAGGTATAGAGGACCCACGATGGAACAAAAAGAGTATTTCAGATATTAGTCTCTAAATGGTGATAAGGGATGTTTATATACAGGCATACCCCGCATTAACGTACGCAATGGGACCGGAGCATGTATGTAAAGTGAAAATGTACTTAAAGTGAAGCACTCCCTTTTTCCCACTTTTGATGCACGTACTGTACTGCAATTGTCATATACATGCATAACTGATGTAAATAACACATGTGTAACAGGCTCTATAGTCTCCCCGCTTGCGCACAGCTTCGGTACAGGTAGGGAGCCAGTATTGCTGTTCAGGACGTGCTAACAGGCGCATGGGCGTTTGCCTATTGAGCGAAATGTACTTACTCGCGAGTGTACTTAAAGTGAGTGTACTTAAAGCGGGGTATGCCTGTATAGCAGTACTGTTCATGACAGCAATAAATCGCATTGGAAAATGTTCAAACGAAGATGAAATGTAGGTCTTCTGTGGTCAACTACCAGCCGTTGAGCACGCAAACCCAGGATTTGTAATAAAGCCAGATGATGTCTTTCCTGGTATTTGTCTCTAAATGGCGATGAGGAATGGGGTATGTAGCAGTGCTGAGCAGGACAGCCAAGAGTCTCTATGAAAATGTCCAAACGGAGATGCGATGTAAGTCATATGTGGTTGGAAACCAGCCGTGTAGCATGCAAACCCAGGACTCTGTGAATATAAAAACAGAGTCTAATATCTGAAATGACACCATCTGGTTTCACTACAGTCAAACGCAAAATTAAGTCATACATTATGCTTTAACGACAAATTTTGGACTTCAATTTATGCAACATGAGAAAAGTATAAATATTGTACTCCAAGTTGTGTCTGAATGTCGGACATATCAACAAGGACTGCTAGGATAACTATGTCATCCCTATGCCTCATATATGTATAAACATATTAATAGCGTATAGCCATGAGGTATTTCACCTGTTGTTCTTGATTTTATGTGTGGAGAATTACTCACTTTTATGTATGTATTGTTTTTGACTTCAACTTAAATAGATGTAGTATACAACTGCAAGGCACAATACCATCTCTAGTTCATTCGTCTATGGTTGTTTGCATGTGTTCCCAGTTTTGACTGGGTAGCATGTGCTTAAACTACCTTTATGACTTTCACAGTGATTCTGACCATGCCATTATGTGGTTGGCAAGCGTTATAGAGTGACAGATTGTGATTCCCTATATTCATGGGCTGCTTCTGCATCCATGCTGACTGTGCCAGTGCCCAGTTGCACACCGTGCCCTTATTTATGGGTACAGCGCGACCGTGGTGAGCGGAGTTGGGTGGGTTTGCCTGCCCGTCACTCGGACATCCCCCATGCACAGGTGCGCATGCGCGGAGCGCTATGCAGTGTGAGTACAGCTAGCCTGTCATACACACAAGTTAGATGCAAAGCCGCGCATGCGCAGTGAGTTGCTCATGAATCCTGAGAGCATTACCAGACTCAGAGCGCCTGAGTACCTAGGCGCGACGTCATGACGTCACGGACATGCGCAGTGGCATCCGTGAGGCCCGTTTCTTGCCCTTAACTTCACTAAGCTCTCAATGAGAACTCGTAACACCTTTGGCTTTTTGCTGGATGTTATATGTATATACTGGACACACCAGGTAGATATCTATGCAATTGCTGCCCCTTATAAGAGAATTCAAATGTTCTTATAAGACGGATTTGCATTGGCTTATAAACTATGATCACTAAAGAGTCTTTGAGCATTACCCTGTATACACACCTGTTTGTCTTTGGCTCAATTAACTTTGATTGTTATCACCAGGTGACTACACTCACTAGCCTCATTAGGTTCCTTTTTAAACGTGCATGTCACCCTGCTTACAACACCTCTCCCAGTAGAAGGCAGTGTGCCGAAACGCGTAGGAGCAGGTCTAGCAGGCAGGATCCCCTGGTTTGTCCCCTCTCTGGGTCACATTACCATGCTCTAGCATCTCTCCTTGTTTCCCCCTTCATGCACTGACCACATTGTACCTGACCATAGGTGACGTATCACTCTTTTCAGCTATAGGCTTATATGTGCTTTGCAGGCTGTATACTGTGTATCTCTGCTGTTACTCACTTGCTACTCTTTGTCGATTTAGACAAACCCTATATTGCAGGGGATAGTAGGCATATTTGATTTTTTGCAGATGATCACATAGCCCTAGCCGTGACTATTTAGTCTTTTGGGTGTCACACCTGGTTTATCTTGTCAAGTATTTCAGAACACTATCTGAGTGTATTTTGGGCATTTGTTTGGAGGATGTGTCTAGCTTTGTAATGAACAGGGGATCCATGCTGTATTTTAACCATTTCTGTGCTTTGTTTTAACCATTTTTTGTTCTGTGACAATACATTAATAAACATTATGTGATTTGTACTAATACACATACTAGAGTGCTTTTTTAGGGCCTTCTTTTCTCTCTCATCCTATCTAACTGCCCTTATAGCACCACCGACCCATCACTGTATTTTGGATACATCCAGTGTCGGTATTTAGCTGTGTTTATATGTCTTGCGGATGCGGGGTCCTTTCTTTTTCTCTTGCATATATATATATATATATATCACGAACTGCTAATTCCAGGGGACCCCTTTTGTGACGCTCTACCTTATCTGGGTCTGGATGCGGAACCACGTCATCATCCGTCCGTGAGGTCCAGGTCCCAGTCCCGACTTGCTACTCTGTCCTCTAACGCACTTGTCCTAGCAACCATTGTGAGTGGCTCATTTTATCTTTCTCGAAATAAACCATTTTTTATTGATCTGCGCTATGGAGCCCACAATTTCCTCTTTTGTTTTCTAGATTCACGAGGGAGGTGGTTGTATCCAGCGGAGAGCTGGTTGGAGTCTCCAGCGTTTTTACCAGCCATCTTGGTTTTTACTCATTTTTATTCTTCGTGGCATACATTTTATCCTTTTGTTTTTTCCCACCCTGTTCCTCTTTCCCCTTTCCCTCTTGGTGCTAATGTATGTTTGTTGGTCTTGTTAGTGTTCACCTGTTTCCCTGTATTCTGTTGTTTCACTTGCAATTTTCATACATCTATCCACAAGTGTTCTATATCAAGTGCTAGTTTTTGTCCAATTGATGATGTTGTCTTTGCATTTTTCTTTTTTTATATATACAGTAGTATATAATTACACACACACACATGAATTCTCTCTCTTATATATATATTTATATATATATATATATATATATATATATATATATATATATATATATATATATATATATATATATATATATATATATATATATATATATAAATATAGCTTGACAAATTACCCAAAAAGCTACTTGCCCCCTGGCCTTGCCCCAAATTAAAAAAAATGGAATAAATTCCTAATAAGAAAATTTCTGCGTCTCATTTGCTATTCGAAGTTTGTAGTATATCTCATCACGTGCCCCTGTGGACTATGCTATGTCGGTAAAACCACTAGAATGTTAAAGGAGCGCATTGCCATGCACAGGTCTACTATTAGATAAGCTCTCAGCTCTCCTTGGTGCAGAAGCAGGCAAGGATTTGAAACATCTATCTGTTGCTGGGCACTTTAAAGAGAAGATGCACTGCCTTGCAACTTTTAGATGCATGGTAGAGACAAAGACACAAAGGGAGCGAGGATCAATAGGTGATGGTGGAAATAGATCAAAGAGGCAGACTAATTAATATTATAAATATTATAATATTATAGCCAGACTTACCTTACACCTCGAGGGTGCACAAGGGTGCAGTTGGACCTCAGTCAATGCACTCCTTTCGGTGTATTCTATGTAGATACAGGTTACTATAATAGATTATAACTCATAATACAGATACTCGCACCTGCCGAGGCTTTGCTAATGTAGCCCCCTTTCCCTTGTGTCTAGGGACGCTACCATGGTGCTTTGCCTGGATGGCTTACAGGAGGCCTGATTCTCCGTTGAAGGGAGCCTGGTGTGGCCTATACACTTACACATATACAGCACCTCCACCTGGAAGGGATCCGTACGCAGGGGGATAGACCCTTCCCAGACAATGTACCCAGTAATTACATACAGGTTATGGTATAACGGTATTTACTGGACACCTAATCAGCATAAAAATAAAACAACACAATGCATACACTATGTAACCCCACAGGGTACTTCAACCGTACTTGGGGTGCAGGGGCACCAGAGCCCTAGTTTCCTTCCACAATGTCAATCCCACCCAAGTATGAAGCGTAGCGCTAGCTTGTGGACTGTTGGTGCACTTGTTGGTATACCTGTCTGGGGCTCCAGCACCCGAGTGTAGCTGATCAACAACCAAACGACCAGTCTGATCCAACAACGCCTTCCGCCTTCGCGTGGGGTGGCCTCCAGCTTGAGCGTCCCACCATAGATAGTCTCCTTCAAAGATGGCAGCCTGGTCTTAGACCACAGGCCTGATGCACTGTGTGGTGTCTGTCGCTGTGTCCCGGACACTTGGCACTACAGGGCAGTGTCCCTATCTAAGGGCCTTCCCTAAAGCAACTACAAGCTTACTTGATTGTGGCCTCTCTGGCCTAGTCTTAGAGCCACTGACACAAAGACCCTACCTTCCCCTTCCTGGTCCTGGCTCCAACTGACTCCTTGCGCGCCAAGCTGCCTCTCTCCCCTCTCAGTGAATCCTGCAGCCCTATTGGCTGAGCCTCGCCGCGTGACCTCAGCTCTTTGGGCATTCTGGGGAATGTAATTTCCCCTCGGAGCTAGTACATAGGATGGCCGTCTCTATTAGGCTCCACTGCGCATGCGCATCTATCTTAAAATGGCTGCTGTACTTAGAGAGCTCTTCTGCGCATGAGCAAGCTTCCCAGTGGCCGTCGGAGTGTCGGAACTATTCTGCGCATGCGTGGGTCTCTGCGCGTGCGCGACAATGGCAATGGAGTTGCCTGCTAGTCTGCATCCGCCCCGGAGCTCCCGGCGACCTGATCACCCCACTACTAGCACGCAGCCATCCCAGTAAGCCTCAGTAGCCCCCCCCTCCCCCTTCCCCGTGCCCGCATCAGAGGTAAGGGGGGGGGGCCAGTGGGACATGGCTACACTAAGAAAAAAAATAGAGCAGTGCGTCAAAACACACTTTTCTGTATATTTATGCATAGACACCATAGAGCACGGGTGGGCAACTCCAGTCCTAAAGGGCCACCACCAGGTCAGGTTTTTAGGATATCCCTGCTTCAGCACAGGTGGCTCAATCAGGTGACAATGAAACCTGTGCTGAAGCCAGGATATCTGTAAAACCTGACTGAGTTATTCTGTGTATTTCCCCCAAGTGCTCTGCTTTCAATTGTATTCCAGAGTGCAGCAGAGCTGAAGGGGTTACTTTTTTCAGGCATTAGCCCCAAATGGAATCCCCCCCCCCTCCACCCCCCAAAGAAATATCCAGTACTCTGTCAAATGCATGGGTAACGTTTCCAATGCAAACTTGTCACGGGAATATAGGAATGCTCACCACAAACCGGACTGGACCGCAAGGCCGAGGTGGGGATACACGAAAACCACCGCCCTACAGCCGCGTGAGCGGGTCCGGTTAGCAGAGTCGTGTAGATAGCCTGGTTCGGGACAGGAGAGTGTAGAGTGGTAGAGTTACTTGCCAGATTCGGGGTCGGAGAGATCAAGAGTAGTCGGTGTCCAAAGCCAAAGTCGAGGAGAGGAGAAGGTAGAAGTCCGTAGAGCGAGCAGGGGTTCGAGGGTGCCAGAGATCGGGGTTCCAGGTTCAAGCAATGGTCTGTAATGGAAGACAAGAGCAGACTGCGAAGTAGCTTGTAGCAAGCACAACTAGAGACTGACTATGCTCAGCAATCAGCTCAGGGCTGGTAGCATAATATACCGACAGGAGCCAATGAGAACCCCCAGCGGTGATGTCAGATGAAGGTAGAGTGCTGATAGGCTGAGGCAGGATGCAGGACAGGTGTGGAAGAAACAAGTACATTGGCGGCAGTGGAGATGGACATAGTAGCGCGCGCGACGGAAGGGGAGGGTTGAGTTTGCTGGGAGGAAAAGCCGGAACAGTAGACGCGCGCGGGGGTCTGCCCCGGCGGCGCGCATGAGCAGCAAGAGCTGAAGGGAAAGAGGAGAGAGCACGGGACCGAGTGCCGCGCGCCCCGACAGCGGAGGTAAGAGCCGCAGCGGGAGCCGTGTGTAGCGGCATTATAGTACCCCCCCATTCAGGGTCGGACTCCGGATTTAAGAGGAAATTTGAGATGAAATGCCCGGACCAGCCTGGGGGCGTGTACCTGGACTTGCGGAATCCATGCCCTCTCTTCGGGTCCAAAACTCCTCCAATGCACCAAATACTGGAGCCCTCCTCTTGAGATACGAGAATCTAAGATGGACTGTACCTCAAACTCTTCTTGTCCATTGACCAGTCTGGGGGGAGGTGCGTTGTGTTGGATCTGAGGATTGGGTATAAACGGTTTTAATAGAGAACAATGAAAGGTAGAGGGAATCTTCATAGTAGCGGGTAGTTTCAGTCGGTAGGTAACCGGATTGGTCCTCTCCAATATAGAGAATGGGCCAATAAATCGGGGTGCCAGCTTTGGGGATGTGACTTTCAACCGTATGTTCTTGGTAGATAGCCATACTTTCTGACCTGGGGCATAATTCATTGGTCTCCGACGATGGCGATCAGCCTGCCTCTTCTGCATAGCCGTGGACCGCTTGAGATTATCCTGAATCCTAGACCAGGAAGCTTGAAGATCCCGAATCCTCTCTTCTTCGGCCGGAACTCCTGTACTAGGCCCAGACTGAGGGAGGGCGGAGGGATGAAAGCCAAAATTAGAAAAGAATGGAGACTGTAGTGTGGACTCATTCCTGAGATTATTATGAGCGAATTTTGCCCAGGGGAGTAGGTTGATTTAATTGTCCTGAGAGTCCGATATGAAACAACGAAGGAACTGCTCCAGTGAATTATTGGTTCGTTCAGTTTGACCATTGGTCTGTGGGTGGTATCAAAAGGAGAAGTGAAGCGCCATGTTAAGTTTCTTACAGAAGGCCCTCCAAAATCTCGAAACAAATTGCGACCCCCGATCAGAGACTATGGTCTGGGGTGATCCATGGAGCCTGAAGACTTTCCTCACAAATACCTCGGCAAGTTTAGGGGCGCTGGATAGACCTTTGAGTGGGATAAAATGCGCTTGTTTAGAAAAGCGGTCGACCACTACTAGTATAGTGTCCATACCCTTAGATTTGGGGAGGTCGACAATAAAGTCCATCGAGAGATGTTCCCATTGTCGATCGGGAATGGGAAGGAGTTGCAGGAGTCCTGGAGGTTTATTCCGTGGAGTCTTGTTCTGTGCGCAGGTGGAACACGCTGAGACGAAATGTTGAATGTCCTTGCGCATGCCTGGCCACCAAAAGGTTCGTTGCAAGAGGTCAATAGTCCTTTTGATCCCTGGATGACCTGCCGTTTTGGCGGCGTGCCCCCATTGCATTACCTTCTGGCGGAAGGTAGGGGGTGTGAAGAGTCGTCCAACTGGCACCCTGAGACCCTGAGGGATTTGATCTTGAACCTTGGTGATCTCCGACAGTGCGTCAAAGGTATTGGCAGACAGGACACATTTAGGAGGAAGGATAGTCTCTTGGGGATCTTCGGTTTTGTCTTCTACCGCGAATTGACGAGACAGTGCGTCAGCTTTAGTGTTTTTAGAACCAGGGAGGTATGAAATAAGGAAGTTGAACCGGGTGAAGAAGAGGGACCAACGTGCCTGCCGGGCACTCAGACGGCGGGCAGTCTCAATATATAAGAGGTTTTTATGGTCCGTAAAGATGGTGACGGGGTACTCAGCGCCTTCCAGTAGGTGACACCACTCCTCCAAAGCCATCTTGATCGCGAGGAGCTCACGGTTACCCACGTCATAATTCCGTTCTGCTGCAGAGAATTTTTTAGAAAAGAATGCACAGGGATGCAGTCTGGCCTGTGGGTTCTTCCTTTGGGATAAGATCGCCCCTGCCCCTATGTCCGAAGCATCCACCTCGAGAGTGAAGGGTTGTGCTGGATCAGGATGCACCAAGATAGGTGCTGTGACAAAGGCTTCCTTGAGAACCTGAAACGCCATGATGGCCTCGGGTTACCACAGTGCGGGATTGGCGCTCTTCTGAGTGAGGGCTGTGATGGGTGCGACTAGCGTGGAAAATTCTTTATGAACCTGCGGTAATAATTGGCAAAGCCTAAGAACCTCTGTACCACTTTCAGAGAGAGGAGTCGGGGCCAATTCAAGACAGCTTCCACCTTGGTAGGATCCATCGCGAGTCCCGAGTCCGAGATTATGTAACCCAAAAATGACATGGATGACTGATGGAACTGGCATTTTTCAAGTTTGGCGAACAGACACTTCTCCCGTAACCTCTGAAGTATTTGTTTGACGTGCCGAGTATGTTCCAGGGGATTCTGGGAGAATATAAGGATGTCGTCAAGGTAGACCACCACGTGTTGATCCAGAAGATCTCTGAAGACGTCGTTAACGAAATCCTGAAAGACGGCTGGCGCGTTACAGAGACCGAAGGGCATCACGAGGTACTCATAGTGCCCGTCACGCGTGTTGAAGGCCGTCTTCCACTCATCTCCCTTACGAATCCGAACCAGATTGTAGGCTCCACGGAGATCCAGCTTGGAAAAGATAGTGGCGCCTTGTAACCTGTCGAAAAGTTCGGCAATCAAGGGAAGTGGATACCGATTCTTCACAGTCACCTTGTTGAGACCACGATAATCAATGCAAGGGCGAAGTGTGCCATCCTTTTTCTTTACAAAAAACAAGCCTGCTCCTGCCGGAGAAGAAGACTTACGAATGAAGCCTCTCTGGAGGTTCTCCTGTATGTAAAGTTTCATCGCCTTGGTCTCGGGGGGGGAAAGCGGGTAGGTACAACCTGTAAGGAATCCGCTCCACGGTTTACTGGTTGCCTTACCTTGCAGACCGGTGCAGTTCTGGATCAGCTCTCCTGAGGTTTGCTTCAGCCTGGATTCACTCATCAAAGCAATACACACTCCCTCTGGTATCTACTGCAGCTGTGCAGCCTATCACTGCAACCTAGACTTGCATTCATTCATTGGAGCAGTACCTTCACACCCCCCTCCGGGGATTGGCCCGCTGGCCTTTAAGTATTGTCTTCCCATAATGCTCCCTGCCGAGCATAGTCCTAACTGGATGTCTACTGTTTTGCCACAAGCCCTCGCTTGTTCTCCTATGCTGATACCAGGTTCCGCCCTGCGTCCTTCAGCTTCCTTCAAGCCGCTTGTTCTCCTATGCTGATACCAGGTTCCGCCCTGCGTCCTTCAGCTCCCTTCAAGCCGCTTGTTCTCCTATGCTGATACGGAGGTTCCGCCCTGCGTCCTTCAGCTTCCTTCAAGTTCCCGCTTGTTCTCCTGCGCTGAAGCAAAGGAATCCCCTATGTCTTCAGCTTCCTGCTTTCCTGCACTGAGGCAAAGGTATCCCCCGTGCTCTTCAGTCTCCTGATTCCTGCACTGTAGCGGAGGTTTCCCTGTGGATCTTCAGCTTCCTGGTTCCTGGGGCCTACTCTTTCCCTAATCTAGAGAGGCCGTGTCCTGGTTCCTGCGCTGTTACAGAGGATTCCCCAGCCGCTCAGGACTCTTGCGCTGTAGCACTGGTGCACCCGTGCAGCAAAGCGGTGTGCTATTCTGGTCTGCCTACCATCTCCTGTGACCAGTACCATGGGCCATGGTCGTCGCTCGCGCAGAGGCCAACCCCGCGCTCCTAAGCTGAAGCGGGGCTCTCCTGACTACCTGTTGCCGAACTCTTGCCTGAACAATGGTTATCCTGATATCTCCTGTCCTGACCCTGGCTTGTACAACGACGACGCTGTCTTCTCCTTTCCTGATCCTGCTACGTTTGACAACGAACTGCGCAATCCACCTCAGCCTCGCGGTCCGACCCTGGTTTGTGGCGAGCAGAACCCTGACAGTATGCTCGGCCGCACAAACTCGGACCGCCCTGTGGTGAGGGTTGGTAAGTTTCTGTCTGAAAGCCTGTCCCAGCCTGTAAACCAGTCCCAGTGTGAATACCAGTTTCTATGTGAGATATTACCCATGCTTGAGGATTTGATTGTGTTTGTAGGTTTAACCCCTTTGCAAAACAAATGCCGTAGTGATCTCATGATGAAGGTTTACCGCCTCCGGGACTTAAAACAATCGCTGGCCGCTTGTATTTGCTTTCCTGGTTACCCCTTAACTTGGGAAAATGTGTACCCTTTAGAATTGGACGACGCCCAAAAGGAACTCTCTTCCCTGGCCTTGTCTTTAGACATTTATATAGCAAAAGTGGACCCTCTCCTCATGTTGGCTGATGCCCAAAAAACACTCCATATCCTTTCCATGACATTGGACATTTGCATAAAGGAACAGGATCCTCCCCTCGCCAGCTTCGCTGCCGCTTGGCTGTATCCCGGGTCTACCACGGATCCTTGCCCTGAGTGTATGGCCGGGTTCCCTGACACCAATGATATGTTTTCGTTAACCCCTGCCGATCAGTCCTGTGAGGTCCCCCTGGAGAATACATATGTTGCTCTACCCAGCACTAATGTTCTTGTATCAGAGAATAAGTCCCTTTGTTCCCCTATTTCTAACTCCGAATCTGTCACTCCAGCTCTTGAGGGTTTTCCAGCTTTAAACTCTGCTAGGCAGTCCTGTGCGCTTTCCCCGTCAGAGAAAGAATCCCTAAGTTCTGTTCCCAGGGTCATTTCTGTATTAACCCCTGAGGGGCAGCTCTCTGAGTCTCCTTTGATAATTCCCTGTTCTCTGCCAGCCACGGTCACGCCCCTAGCTCCAGAGGAGAGATCCCTTGTCTCTCCTAATACAGAGAAAAAATTTCCTGTGTTTTACTCTCAGGCACTGTCTGCATTAACCCCTGTAAATTCTTGCTGCCTCCAAGTTAATGCCTTCGTTTTAGCCTCAGAGAATGAGTCCACAAGTCAGACAGCAGAGGTTGCATTGAGGGATTCCTATAACCGTACGGAGTCCCTAGATATTCTTTGCTATAAATCCTCTGCTTCAGCTCAAGTTTCCGCAGCTTCGCCTCCGGAGACTTCGGCTAAAGTTCTGGTTCCTGATAAATGTAGTCAGGAGTCAGGTTTTTCCCTAAGCTTGGTCGCAGAGTTCCTTCTCCCGGGTATTTCACTGAACCAGCCTGTCGCCCACATAGCGGTGATCCCTGCTTCAGCGCATAGTTCCCACATTATGGAGTCTGCAGTAATTTCTGGTTTCCCAGATATTCCTTACCAAATACCTACTTCAGAGACCAGTACAGTTATGATTAACCCCCGTGTACTGTCTGAGTTCTTCTCCTCTTTATGCTTAGGGTTAAAAGCATACAGTAGTCTGTATGTCCCTCCTGGGGTTCATATTGTGTTCCCAGGAATGTTTGCTGACACACGGGTTTCTCCCAAAAGTGACGCTTTTTCATATAGATTAGTAAAAAGCTTGCACACGGTTTCCCTTTTCGCTGAATTGTGTCTTACTAGTTTTGAGACTCTGAGAGGTAATGATTCTCCTTCTGATTCTGAAGCTCTTTCTACAATGAGTATCCTGTCTGGGGGTCCCCCTGATTTCTCTCTCCAGGCTAATCCTTTGGGGATCAGCATATCTGTGGTCACTCCCTTAGTACTGTCTGAGGTCACCATGCACATATTACAAGTCCTGGGGTTTAAATCTGAGCTATTTAGCTGTCCTGCCTTTGCTGAAACCCAGTCCCTCAGTACTGTGTCTAAATATGTCCCAGCAAACATGGGGTTACTCTGGGAGGAAATTAAAGCTCCTGTCTTAAAGGGTATTTTTTCTCACATGTCCAGCAAATCTAGAACCTCAGTAGTTGTTTCTAAGTCACTTATCAATACATCTGATTTTTTCTCTAATCAAACCCAGACACCCTCACTATCGGTTAGGAGTCCTGTGATCAGAGATTTTGCACTAGAAAACACACCTATTCATGTTTTTGACAGGTTAGGTACCCCTGTGGTTAGGGCCATTGCAGTTTCGGAAAAGACTCCTTGTACTCCTAAGGTGCCTGTCACTAAGAGTTTTCATAGTTCATACTTGCTGATTGTTGATTCTCAAGGCTCTGTCACTGAGGTACAGACTTCAGCTTCTGATGTTAGCTTCCCTCCCACCACTACCCTGGCTCTGCCTTTTTCTCAAGCTACTGATTTGAAGATCCCAAGGACTATTCCTGATTCACTGACAATACTATCTCCCAATGAAGATTTCCCAGTATTGGAGAGCTCTACTGTTGTTTGCTTCTCTGCTCCTGCTAAACCATGGTTTTGTCCCTCGGAATTTTCGGTTGCCCCTGTTATTTCCTCTCAGTTGGAAATACTCTGTACGTATCCCAAGATTTCGGTCCCTATGCCGGGTTTACTGCTTGCCTTGTCACCTTCCATACCAATACCGGGAGATGCTTCCAACCAGCCTATACCCTTACTAACCATTACCTGGGAGCCTTCTAGAGGAAAAATTTCTCGCAAATTTCAACATGCAGTGGTCAGCCAAGACTTTTTCTCTTACAAAGTTCCTCCTGGTGTATTCGATCAATTATCAGGGCCGCTGATCCTAGATTCAGGTTCCTTTATTAAAGACTGGGCTTCCTGTAGGGGTTCTTCTGCCGTTTCTGCTCTGGTACCCTCTGGTTCTTCACAACCCTGGATTTCCAAGCCATTTTGCGGGGCGAGCCATGTACCAAGGATGTTTCTTCTACCACTCTTATTTCTTAGAACTGTACTCACTAAAGAACTGCTCGTTTACGGATGCTCTTTCTACCTAAAGAATTTTAGGAACAACTCAATGTCCCCAAGGCCCATGGATGGTCCTGTCTGGCCACAGTTCTCACCGGGGGGTGGGGGTACACTAAGGACTAATCATGAGTCTCTGGAGTACGACTCTAACCCCAATCCTAGACTGTTCAGCAACAATTCCCGGTCCTCCAACTCTATGAGTGCTCATGTTCGCCCGGAGGTCTCGCGTGAAGGGGGGGGTACTGTAAGGAATCCGCTCCACGGTTTACTGGTTGCCTTACCTTGCAGACCAGTGCAGTTCTGGATCAGCTCTCCTGAGGTTTGCTTCAGCCTGGATTCACTCATCAAAGCAATACACACTCCCTCTGGTATCTACTGCAGCTGTGCAGCCTATCACTGCAACCTAGACTTGCATTCATTCATTGGAGCAGTACCTTCACACCCCCCTCCGGGGATTGGCCCGCTGGCCTTTAAGTATTGTCTTCCCATAATGCTCCCTGCCGAGCATAGTCCTAACTGGATGTCTACTGTTTTGCCACAAGCCCTCGCTTGTTCTCCTATGCTGATACCAGGTTCCGCCCTGCGTCCTTCAGCTTCCTTCAAGCCAATTGTTCTCCTATGCTGATACCAGGTTCCGCCCTGCGTCCTTCAGCTCCCTTCAAGCCGCTTGTTCTCCTATGCTGATACGGAGGTTCCGCCCTGCGTCCTTCAGCTTCCTTCAAGTTCCCGCTTGTTCTCCTGCGCTGAAGCAAAGGTATCCCCTACTGCTGCGGCACAGTTTATTCGAGCATTTGCCCGTTCTGTGCCGCAGCAGTAGCCTGGCGCGCGCCCGAGTGTGACGGGCGCACGCCGAAGCAGCGGAGAGCGCCCTCCGATCGGGGCGCTCTCCCTACCGCTGCCGGGTCCGCCGGGTCCCCCGGAACCCCCTGCCGCTGTCCCGCGATCGCGGGACACCAGGGCTCCCTCGGGGAGCCCCTGGACACGCGTGCAGGGGGCGCACGCTCCCGATGACGCGTGACCGCGCGTCTATGACGCGCGGCACGCAGAGGGGCGGCCACTAGCAAGCCGGGAGATTTCCCGGCTTGCGATACCGACCACACTTCAATAAAGTGTGTCGGTAGTGTATGTCTTCAGCTTCCTGCTTTCCTGCACTGAGGCAAAGGTATCCCCCGCGCTCTTCAGTCTCCTGATTCCTGCACTGTAGCGGAGGTTTCCCTGTGGATCTTCAGCTTCCTGGTTCCTGGGGCCTACTCTTTCCCTAATCTAGAGAGGCCGTGTCCTGGTTCCTGCGCTGTTACAGAGGATTCCCCAGCCGCTCAGGACTCTTGCGCTGTAGCACTGGTGCACCCGTGCAGCAAAGCGGTGTGCTATTCTGGTCTGCCTACCATCTCCTGTGACCAGTACCATGGGCCATGGTCGTCGCTCGCGCAGAGGCCAACCCCGCGCTCCTAAGCTGAAGCGGGGCTCTCCTGACTACCTGTTGCCGAACTCTTGCCTGAACAATGGTTATCCTGATATCTCCTGTCCTGACCATGGCTTGTACAACGACGACGCTGTCTTCTCCTTTCCTGATCCTGCTACGTTTGACAACGAACTGCGCAATCCACCTCAGCCTCGCGGTCCGACCCTGGTTTGTGGCGAGCAGAACCCTGACACAACCTCTGGGGGGAATCGCGCCAGGAAGAAGGTCGATCGGGCAATTGTAGGCGCGATGGGGTGGTAATTCTTCCACCTGAATTTTGTCGAAGACATCTCTGAACTCCCAAATAGGCGTCCGGAAGGAGGGGATTCTTGGATTCCGGATGTGTGGCACCTACTAAGGCTTTAGGCGAATCCAGGCAAGGTTCAGGAGGATGAGTGGGAGGTACCGGCGGGGAGAAGATAGGAGCAGGAGGAGCGGTAGCAGTATCGGGAGAGGACAGAAG